>NC_085992.1:7327083-7602083 GCF_030014385.1 Trichomycterus rosablanca | reverse complement strand
AATCCTGCCTCTCTTTCTCTTTCTGGTTTTGTGTGTATGGGTGTGCACGGATGTGTGTGAGTGTTCAGGTCTGACATTTTTATTGTTAACAGACACGCAATATCCTGTTTGAGCATCTTGCTGGTAGGTCCTATTTTATCTCAAGCCAAGAGACGTTTGCATTTAAATGCACCAGCAGTACTTACTTCGTGAAATGTTTTGTGTCACATTCAGATGCACGGCTGATATTTGTATATTTAAAATTGTATTATGCAAACCCAATAAAAACAGTATGAATTGGAATAGCAGCATTGTGCTGTGAGAAGGACTTTTATTAGCAATACAATCTAGTCAAGCAGATTCTTATGAGCCTTTTCGTTTTGTGTTTGATTTATTTAAATGTTGTATATAGTATATTTATTTTCTTAGTTATTAATGTTCAGCTGAACATAGATTCTAGTTTTGTTTATTTCCTGCATATTGAATTATAATCACAAGACTATGTTTGTGCAACCTTAAAAATAACACAGATTTCCGCATGAATTATTTATCATTATTAATATTACTTATTATAAAATCCGTCTGGACTTTGTTCATGTCATAACAGTGGACAAACTACTAACACACAAACAATTGTTCTTTTCATGTCCTTATTTAACATGATAATTATTATAAGTGGGTGGCACAGTGGCTTAGTGGGAAGCACTATGGCGTCACAGCAACAAGGTCCTGGGTTTGATCCCCAGGCGGGGCGGTCCGGGTCCTTTCTGTGCGGAGTTTGCATGTTTTCCCCGTGTCTGCGTGGGTTCCTCCAGGAGCTCCGATTTCCTCCCACAGTCCAAAAACATGCAGTCAGGTTAATTGGAGACACTAAATTGCCCTATAGGTGAATGGGTGTGTATGTGTATGTGTGTCTGCCCTGCGATGGACTTGCGTCCCGTCCAGGGTGTTACTGTGTAATTGGATAAGCGGATAAGTGAATGAATGAATGAATTATTATAAGTGGAAAATATTTGTGAACAAAGTTCTGGGCTGATGTCAAGTTTTATTGTTCTTGTTGGTTAAGTTTATTTAATAAAGGTTTAAATAATTGACCTCTATCTTTTCACAGATCCTTCAATTATTTGATTACAGATCCTTTATTATCCAGGCAAAACTATATGCAAAGCAGCACCAAACAGATGATCCCTCCACCATGCTTCACAGCTGTTAAAGTTACAGTTACACTAGAGAACTTCTACCACAAAGCTTTTTACTAGCTTGAAGAGACTTACTGTCTAACTGTACTGTACTGTTTTTCACTCCCTTTAACATTGTACACTGTGCTCTTGGTGTAATCTTTTCACTTACTCGCACTAACAGTGTAGCAACAGTACTTAATTTGCTCTATTAGATTTTATCTATTGTGGTTTAATATACACATCGGTCATTAGAAACTCAGTGTTTTTTTCCAGTCTTCACTCTTTTTTTTTAACTTCTTTAATGTAATTGTATCAGAAGATAGTTCACATGAACAGATATCAAACAGAAAACAAAACTCTCACAACAGTTTTGTGTGATTTTTCTAAAATTTTACTTTCACTATCAGCACATGATTAATCTTATTAACTGGAACCTGACTTAAAGAAAAGTGGTAAACCATCCTCATGCTTTTGTAAAACGAGTGTAGAATGTTTAATCAATGTGTTTAATCAGGAGATGAAATGTACGTGTTTGTATGTTATTAGTTCAGGCAGAAATAAATTATTAATGCATAATTTCCACATTTCCATTATCCCCCTCCCCCAAAAAAAAAACCCAGCTCCCCCAATAAAAGTACATAACACACAATAAATACTGTACATATTGTACGACTGCACATAGGCTTTATCAATTATGTTAACCAGAAATATTACAAATACATATATTTAAACAAAGTAATGCTTATTTCCTTTTATTTCCTCATGACTGCACTTACATGAGCAGTTTGGTTATGCACAGAATAACTTGCATAATAATGTATGTTGTCTGCACATAAATATTAAAGCTTATTTTAAATATTTAAAAGGAACTTATGAGCAGAGGCAGCTTGGTGGTGTAGCTGGAATAATAGCTGTCACATATAGTTACATGGGTTCCAGGAGCCTGGGTTTGTTCCTTGTCTCATATCACTGTTTATAAGGAGTTTTCAATGTCCTTAAAGCGTCTGTTTGACTGTCATCTGGGTACCCACGTTGACATATAGAGAACATGCAAACTCCACACATGAAGGCCCGGCTGTGGAAACACACCCAGTCCTTTTTTTGAGGTGACAGCACTACCTACTGCTCCACCATGCCGTTCCTACATGTAATTTTACATCACTTAATGGAATATATCACTGTATAGTACTTCTGTATGTTTTTGTATGTATCTTCTCTATCTAATGTTTACACAACATATCTGGTGTTCCTTTTAATTCCAAACTGACTGTGTTAAGTTGGAATACTGCATGAATAGATTATCTTACTTTTGTCTTGCTTTCTCATCTTTCCCACATGAAAATGATATAATTGAACTCTTTTGTTGTCTTAAGGGTCAAAAATGACCCACCAATATGATTATCAGCAGATAAGATCCCCTCAATCTTATTTCAACGTAATATTTTACTTTACAGGGTGTTTCTTTATGCAGAATAGATTTGGGGCTTAAAATAGAATTAAGATGCTTTATTCTCTAGATTATCTACCTATCTACCTACCTACCTATCTACATTTACGGCATTTAGCAGATGCCTTTATCCAAGAAGACTTACAGTACTGGGACAGTACACAGTCGGAGCAATTGATGATTAAGAGCCTTGCTTAAGGGCCCAACAGCAGCAGCCTGGAAGTGGTGGGGCTTGAACCAGCAACTTTCTGATTACTAGTCAAGTACCTTAACTGCTAGGCTACAACTGCCACAGAAACAACATGTCGCCTGAACAGGGACTTGAACCCTGGACCCTCAGATTAAAAGTCTGATGCTCTACCGACTGAGCTATCCAGGCTCTATCTATCTATCTATCTATCTTTCTATCTATCTATCTATCTATCTATCTATCTATCTATCTATCTATCTATCTATCTATCTATCTATCTATCTATCTATCTATCTATCTATCTATCTATCTATCTATCATCTATCATTGTCATATTACTCAGATGTTGAACAAAACAGTAGAAAATTACATGTACATGGTGTAGTGGCACAGCAGGAGGGTCCTGAGTTTGATTCCTAGGTACAGTAGTCCAGTGTAGTTTGCATATTCTCCTCTAAGTGGGTCTAAGTCTAAGTGGGTTTCCTCCAGGTGATCCGGTTTCTTCCCACAGTCTGTGTGTGTGTGTGTGTGTGTGTGTGTGTGTGCAATTGCCCTATGATGGACTGGCAACTTTTACCTTGTGAATCATACCCACCGCAACCCTGAATAGGATAAAGTGTTGGTAAAATAGACAATGTTGTATGACAAGTCTTTTCTATTTATAAGATTTTTCACCTACTTGTAAGTATTTCTGATCAATTCTCTTCATTCTCTTCCTGATCACTTTGCCTAAGTCTCTGCTCAGTGCTGAGAGTCTGGATCCTTCTCTCCATTTTACTATGTGTGCTGTGACTAAGAGATCCAGAGCCAAAGACCAGCTTGGAGAGGGTAATCCATCTCCATCACTTAAATGATTATCCCCATTAATCTGGTGTAAACTAATAAAGTCAACAGTGCCCGTGTTCACTTGAACTTCATTAAGTCTTTAGTACGTTTAATATGCCTTAATGTCCTCAGCTCAGTGGCTGCTGCTGTCTCACCTGGCCCGCTGCTCCCAGGAGAACTACCAGAAAGATTGAGGCTATTTACGTCATCTTTTGTTGTCTTTTTTTTCTTCCAGACTACTTTTCAGAGCATCTATTGGTATGACATGCGCATAGAGAGACAGGTTGGAAATAAGGGAGAAGGAGCGGTAGAGAAGGACAGCAAAGCTGGAGATTTAATTTGCCCAGCCAGAGCTCAGATGGTCCCCCGCAGTCAAGGGTTTAATTTGGCTTATCGCGTTATAAAGACAACCCTGGCCGGGTAATCAATCATCGGCCTGTCAGAGGGACAGGCAGTTGTCGTAAGCAGGCACGACTTCCCAACATGAGGCCATTTTAATTGCGAGCAAATTGACTGCTTTATTGTTTTGCAAATGTCTTACTAAAGTTTGCGAAATTAAAGCCAATAAAAGACGCCAGCCACCGGCCCTGCCTGCTCATCCCCCACCTTCTGCCTGTCCTCGATGGGGGAAGATCTTCCGATGGCTGTTACTGTGCCATCGTGGGCCGTGTTGACACTTGACTGCTGAGTGTATTTCCCCTGTAAGCAAGTGGAGAGGCATCTGCACAGTGTTAGGAAATGACACTGTTTACTAGGCTGAGTGATGCCGTGCTGACTCCAGCTATTATCCAGCTAAACAGAAAATAACTCTCACTAATGCCCACAGTAGAATCCTCCCCTGACAAAATGTATATGCTTCCCAGTCAGATACGTACACAAAAATGATGATCCTCAGTGAATCATGTCAGTGTATCCTTTATGTGAGTGGATTAAGTATGCCGCAAGAAAAATATAATTTTTCTATTTTATGAGTGTTGTTTTAAACCAGGCATCCACCTCCATCCAAGACCTATCTCAGATGGCTTCTCAAATTTAATGCTGGATGGAGAAAAATATCTTTCCAGAATCCAGAATCCCACAAGACCTGTGGCTGCTCATAACTGCTTCCTGCCCTGGCTTAGCTTTTACCTTCAGTATGACTTTCACTGGTTAACTGACTTGTATTTATGACCCTGGTGAAAAAAGGTTAAGCTCCTGCTTCTGTTTGGCCAGGTCCTGAGTAGCCGCTGTCTCCTGGCTAATTGGTTTGTCCATAGAAGCCTATTCTTTAAGTCCTGTCCAAAGAGAAAAAAAAAGAAAAATTACCCAATTACTTCAAGTCAACTTAAAATACTAAACAATCTGTAAAGTACTGTATTATGTTCTATTTTTTTAATGGATGGATGAAGTGTAATGAACCTTTGAAGACACAGTTCTGCAAAAGAGATGACTGCCTGTCGTTGAAGACCTAATCCTTTGTGTGTTTTGTAGCTGCAATTCTTCTTTTTAGCTTTTTATCAGATCTACCACCATAAATGTGTGTTTTCTGTTACTTGTACCATGAATCCCGTGCGAGATAGCCTTTGACCTCTCAGAGTGTGGAGACTCCTGCTATGCAGTAATGCTTGGAAAGTACTCTTGACATGTTGAAATTTTTTGTCTTGTTTTCAGACCAGGGATGCAAATGCTGTTTCTTTAAAGAAATCCTACTAAACAACACAGGATTTTTTTATTTATGTTTACAATCTTACATTTTTACCTCCAAAAACTCCCAAATATATTGTAAAATTAATTAGACCTAAATAAATTGAAATCTAAATGTAAATAAAACAGTACATATACAAGATAATAATATTTAAGAACATATTGGAATGTCTAAAACACTCTTTATAGGTGCTGCAGTACTGTCTTGTTTTCAGACCAGGGATACAAATGCAGTTTCTTTAAAGAAATCCTACAAAACAACACAGGATTACTTTAAAATAGTAAATATGCCAAACCGTTTAAAACCAACTGTGGTTACAGCTATACACTGGTGTACAGACATTTATGTACACCAGTGTTTTTGTAAGTAAAAATCCAGAGATATTTTTTTTAATTTATGTTTACAATCCTACATTTGTACCTCCAAAAACTCCCAAATATATTGTAAAATTAATTTGACCTAAATAAAAAAAAATTAAAAAATTAAAAATTAAAAAAAATTAAAATTAAAATTAAAAATTAAAATTAAAATTAAAATTAAAATTAAAATTAAAATTAAAATTAAAATCAAAATCAAAATCAAAATCAAAATTAAAATTAAATAAAATAAATAAAATCTAAATGTAAATAAAATAGTACATAGACAAGACAATAATATTTAAGAACATAGTGGAATGTCTAAAACACTCTTTATAGGTGCTGCAGTACTGCATAGGTATGAAAGAACCATCCAGAAAAGTTCTAGTCCATTATGAGCTAGGATGAGTTAAGACTCACCATTGCATTTTGCCAAAAGATTGCATAAGCAAATAATCCAAGAGTGTAAGAACATGTTTCTCAAACCCCTACAACAAGAATTGTAATTATTTTACCCTCTCCAGGGCATAATATTATTAAAAGATTTAGAGAAATCAGTGCATAAATGGCAAGGCAAAAAACAACTACTGAATAGCCATGACTTTTAATTCCTTAGATTGCACTGTACTAAAGATGAAATTCTTCCTCCAGTTTAAAGTCCAAATGTCTACAGTCTTGTATTAGTTTCCATGGCCTGTGTAAATAAGGACACCATTAAAGCTGAAAGATACATATACTTTTTCTAGATTACATCGTTTTAAAAACAACTATGATTCATTTTAACATGACAAGGCCAAACCACAATCTGCACATCATAACAGCATGGGTGTTTAATCAGTAAGGCTGCTAGACTGGCCTGACTGCAGTCCAGACTTGTCATATATTTAAGACTTGTGGCATATTTTGAAAATCACAAAATACAAAAACAGAAGATAAGCCAATAAAATCTGCATTCAAAACTGGATTGATTGTCTTTCAACAATCAAACAATGATTATGTGTTTTTAATGTAACACAATGGTAAACATATTTCTGTCCCAACGTTTTTAGAATGTGTTGCAGGCATCAAATTTGGAATAAAGAAACTAAAATTTTAAATACTGCATTTTTACCATACCTCGGTGCTGGTGTGGAGGGGACTTGTCAAAGGAGACACTAAGCCCTGGCCCACAGCCTTTGTCCATCAGAGCAGATCATTAAGTGCGAGCTAAGGCCCCTGAGGCCAGTGCAGGCACCAGCCAGTCTGTGCTGATGTTTCTGTGTTGTACGTTTGGGCTAAAGGATCTGTTTGTTATGGTGTAGTAGTCTGCATAATTGGAATAAGGGCAGGGGGAACAACGAAAAGGCCAAAAGAACAAACACACACAAAAAACCCTCCTAGATATTGAAGGCAGTCTGCGATGACAGACTGTAGTGTCTGTTGCTCAACACATGGACAGGACCTACTGAAGCGACCAGTGATTTAATACAGCCGCACAGTTTGTAGATGCTTCTAGACAGTAGTAGTTTGATGGATGGGAATTAGCCATATTTTATTTATATTAACATTATATTTATGCAGATCAGCATTTTTGCATTCCATAGCAAATCTGCTAAATAGGCATCGCTTCACACTGCCTTACAATAGATCCAAAGTTGTTTGTTAAGATGTGAGATAGCGTTAGATAGCAGTAAGATTTTTGACAACGTTTCAAAACGTTTCAAAACGTTTTATTGTATTATCACAGCTGCCAATCTTAAACTGCAAATTAGCAATTGTTATATATATATATATATATATATATACAGTGTATCACAAAAGTGAGTACACCCCTCACATTTCTGCAGATATTTAAGTATATCTTTTCATGGGACAACACTGACAAAATGACACTTTGACACATTGAAAAGTAGTCTGTGTGCAGCTTATATAACAGTGTAAATTTATTCTTCCCTCAAAATAACTCAATATACAGCCATTAATGTCTAAACCACCGGCAACAAAAGTGAGTACACCCTCTTAGTGAAAGTTCCTGAAGTGTCAATATTTTGTGTGGCCACCATTATTTCCCAGAACTGCCTTAACTCTCCTGGGCATGGAGTTTACCAGAGCTTCACAGGTTGCCACTGGAATGCTTTTCCACTCCTCCATGACGACATCACAGAGCTGGCGGATATTCGAGACTTTGCGCTCCTCCACCTTCCGCTTGAGGATGCCCCAAAGATGTTCTATTGGGTTTAGGACTGGAGACATGCTTGGCCATTCCATCACCTTTACCCTCAGCCTCTTCAATTAAGCAGTGGTCGTCTTAGAGGTGTGTTTGGGGTCATTATCATGCTGGAACACTGCCCTGCGACCCAGTTTCCGGAGGGAGGGGATCATGCTCTGCTTCAGTATTTCACAGTACATATTGGAGTTCATGTGTCCCTCAATGAAATGTAACTCCCCAACACCTGCTGCGCTCATGCAGCCCAAGACCATGGCATTCCCACCACCATGCTTGACTGTAGGCATGACACACTTATCTTTGTACTCCTCACCTGATTGCCGCCACACATGCTTGAGACCATCTGAACCAAACAAATTAATCTTGGTCTCATCAGACCATAGGACATGGTTCCAGTAATCCATGTCCTTTGTTGACATGTCTTCAGCAAACTGTTTGCAGGCTTTCTTGTGTAGAGACTTCAGAAGAGGCTTCCTTCTGGGGTGACAGCCATGCAGACCAATTTGATGTAGTGTGCGGCGTATGGTCTGAGCACTGACAGGCTGAGCCCCCACCTTTTCAATCTCTGCAGCAATGCTGACAGCACTCCTGCGCCTATCTTTCAAAGACAGCAGTTGGATGTGACGCTGAGCACGTGCACTCAGCTTCTTTGGACGACCAACGCGAGGTCTGTTCTGAGTGGACCCTGCTCTTTTAAAACGCTGGATGATCTTGGCCACTGTGCTGCAGCTCAGTTTCAGGGTGTTGGCAGTCTTCTTGTAGCCTTAGCCATCTTCATGTAGCGCAACAACTCGTCTTTTAAGATCCTCAGAGAGTTCTTTGCCATGAGGTGCCATGTTGGAACTTTCAGTGACCAGTATGAGAGAGTGTGAGAGCTGTACTACTAAATTGAACACACCTGCTCCCTATGCACACCTGAGACCTAGTAACACTAACAAATCACATGACATTTTGGAGGGAAAATGACAAGCAGTGCTCAATTTTGACATTTAGGGGTGTAGTCTCTTAGGGGTGTACTTACTTTTGTTGCCGGTGGTTTAGACATTAATGGCTGTATATTGAGTTATTTTGAGGGAAGAATAAATTTACACTGTTATATAAGCTGCACACAGACTACTTTTCATTGTGTCAAAGTGTCATTTTGTCAGTGTTGTCCCATGAAAAGATATACTTAAATATCTGCAGAAATGTGAGGGGTGTACTCACTTTTGTGATACACTGTATATACCACCTCTTTGTTTCTACACTCACTGTCCATTTTATTAGCTCCACTTCCCATATAGAAGCACTTTGTAGTTCTACAATTACTGACTGTAGTCCATCTGTTTCTCTGAATGCTTTTTTAACCTTCTTTTACTCTGTTCTTCAATGGTCAGGACCCCCACAGGACCACTACAGAGCAGGTATTATTTAGATGGTGGATCATTCTTAGCACTGCAGTGACACTGACATGGTGGTGGTGTGTTAGTGTGTGTTGTTCTGGTATGAGTGGATCGACACAGCAGCGCTGCTGGAGTTTCTAAATACTGTGTCCACTCACTGTCCACTCTATTAGACACTCCTACCTAGTTGGTCCACCTTGTAGATGTAAAGTCAGAGATGATCGCTCATCTATTGCTGCTGTTTGAGTTGGTCATCTTCTAGATCTTCATCAGTGGTCACAGGACGCTGCCCATGGGGCGCTGTTGGCTGGACATTTTTGGTTGGTGGACTATTCTAAGTCCAGCAGGGACACTGAGGTGTTTAAAAACTTCATCAGCATTGCTGTGTCTGATCCACTCATACCAGCACAACACACACTAACACACCACCACCATGTCAGTGTCACTGCAGTGCTGAGAATGATCCACCACCTAAATAATACCTGCTCTGTAGTGGTCCTGTGGGGGTCCTGACCATTGAAGAACAGAGTAAAAGGAGGTTAAAAAAGTATGTAGAGAAATGGACCACAGTCAGTAATTGTAGAACTACAAAGTGCTTTTATATGGTAAGTAGAGCTGACAAAAAGGACAGTGAGTGTAGAAACAAGGAGGAGGTTTTAATGTTATGGCTATTGGTGTATATGGGTGCCACACAGCACCTGGATTCTGGGTACCAGGTATGTACTCCCCACAAGGCCGCCGCCATGAACTGAACATTGGGGAGACCAAATGTATGGTTAAGGTCCTGCCATTCTAAAACTTTACATATCAATAACTGATGGGGACACTGACGAATCCTAACATTATGCAAAGCCGATGAATAAAATATGTATATATTCAATATATTGATTGTGGGCATGAATATTAAGGGGACATGTCCCCTACAATGTATGTTGTGATTACAGACTTGACTCCCCAATTCTGCAAGGTTTCCTTTTGCCTCCCAAAAATATGTGGGTGGTTTGACTAATATAGTTGCCCCATAGGTGTGTAAATAAATAACGATTCCTTCTTTGCTTCCAATGTTTTAGGGTGGTGACGGATCCACCTATGTCTTACGTAGACTAAACTGGTTACCTAAGATAAAATATAAATGCAGAAATGATTAAAAAATAGATTAGAGGTTTAGTTTAAACAGTTAAAGATCATTGCTGAGAACAGACACTAAACACTGAAAGAAGGATGCTAATCCACAGTGACGGAAAAGGAAAAGTGTAGCCCTTTTCTTTTGCTGAGTCAATGACACTCAGGGGAATGAAGGGGGTGCTCGCATGTAATGACCAGTAGCTGGTGGGATGCATCAATCCATCTCTGTGAAGTAAACAGCTCCCAGCTGGGGTGATGGGCTCAGGATGGGAAAGGGAAGTGGGGCTGCCCAACCAGCCTCCTCAAAATAAAACAGGCGACAGGATGCCCCCTGCACTCAAGTGTACGAACGCACCATGAGCAGCGAGGAGGACCAGTTTCCGTTGTGATGGGTGTCAAGTCCCCTATCAGGCCCAGAGTGAGTCCACATGGTGCCGGAAGCAAAAGATGAGATTTCCCATGTGTTAGTGGTACATGGGAGGCAATAAATTTGTTCTATAATTCCATCACAGAGTCATCTGTCTCTGATAACCCCCACCAGCATGACACTGAACCTCTGGATGTGCACATCCTTCAAAGAGGCACTGAAAGGGGAGTTAACGTTTCAGCTATTATTGGATGTGTAAAAAAGAATGGGAGTTACGACATAAAGAGATAAGAAGGAGTTCTACTGATAAATTTGGTAATTAAGTGTCTCTTCTTTCCTAAAGTCATAAGTCATGTCTGCCCAATGTGGCAAGACCATTTTTTAACTGGTTGGCTTTCTACGCTCACTTGGACTGAAAGGTTTCCCTACAGAAGTTGTACCTGATAAACAAACTGCATTCAACATAATATTATAATATTATACATCATATTATTTAATTTGATTATTAAAAATAATCATAAAAAGATTAAGACTAGTAATATCCCAGAATCTATATAATTAAACGCAGCCATAGCCATTAAAGATCAGCCATAACATTAAAACCTCCTTGTTTCTACTCTCACTGACCATTTTATCAGCTCCACTTACCATATAGAAGCACTTTGAAGTTCTACAATTACTGACTGTAGTCTATCTGTTTCTCTGCATGCTTTCTTAGCCCCCTTTCACCCTTCAATAGTCAGGACTCTCCCAGGACCACTAAAGAGTAGGTATTATTTGGGTGGTGGATCATTCTCAGCACTGCAGTGACACTGACATGGTGGTGGTGTGTTAGTGTGTGTTGTGCTGGTATGAGTGGATTAGACACAGCAGCACTGATGGAGTTTTTAAACACCTCACTGTCACTGCTGAACTAAGAATAGTTATAATACCTTAATAATAAATAATACCTGCTCTGTGGTGGTCCTGTGGGGGTCCTGACCATTGAAGAACAGAGTGAACGCAGATTAAAAAGTATGTAGAGAAACAGATAATTGTAACTACAATTCTACTAGAACTTGCTATAGAAGTGCTTCTATATGGTAAGTGGAGCTGATAAAATGGACAGTGAGTGTAGAAACAAGGAGGTGGTTTTAATGTTATGGCTGATCAGTGTATATTAGTCTTGTTGTTTTTATTGTAAAATGTTGTACTGTGCTGCTCTAAACTGTAAACTGAACATGCTGAACTATTGTGTTCCTTATTTTCTAAAATATTAAAGACCAGTTAGAGCTGACAATTACTGTTGCCATAAAAAGTTTAAGTACCCTTGAAAGGGGAATGTCTTGTGATCCAAATCACTTCTACAACTCTTTCTTTCCTGTGTATGAATAATTGAAACTCTGCTTTGTCTAAAAAACTTTAATAAATTTGACCAATTATAATCAATACAACAAATGTGATTATAATTGACTATAGCTGGTGACTGTATAAATAGGGTTAGTTTGACTAAACCCATTAAAATTACATGTAGCACAGGTCTACTGCAAAGAAAACTCTGTTATCTTCTCATAAAAGACAGTTTATCCAGATAACCTTCATTTCGAGGTTAACAATAAGCAAAAAGCACATTTTGTGAATAAATGAATCATCATATTTAATGGTGGCAGTGTTAAATGATTTAAAAAAAAATGGTATTTTATTCTGATGTTCAACATGTGCAACACGATTGGTGTTTACAGACCAAAACAAACAAAAAATGAAGTATTTCTTATAATTAAATGTCTGTTTTATCACTGCTTGATCTTGGTCAGGGACGTGGTGGGTCTGATTTATTGAGCAAAAGGCAGAACAGACAGGTCACCAGTCCATCACAAGGTAGAAACACACACACACACACACACACACACACACACACATAGGATAATTTCTAGTAGCTCCAGTTGACCTGGCTGCATGTCTTTGAACTTACATTTACATTTTTGGCATTTAGCAGACGCATTTATCCAAAGCGACTTTCATTACAGTTACAGTATACAGTCTGAGCAATTGCGGGTTAAGGACCTTACTCAAGGGCCCAACAGCAGCAACCTGGCCGTGGTGGGACTTGAACCAGCATCCTTCTGATTACTAGTCCAGTACCTTGACCTACTAGTCCAGTACCTTAACCATCCTTCTGATTACTAGTCCAGTACCTTAACCACTATGCTACGGCTTGGACTTGTGGGAGAAAACCGGAGCAACTGGAGGAAACCCACACTGCCACAGGGAGACGTTGCAGACTCCACAAGAAAAGGATCCCGGCTGTCTAAGTTAAAAGACACAGTAAAAGTAATAAACATTGTTTTTACATGTCTGTTTTAGAAGTGTATAAAAGGTTTGTGAAATTTGCCTATATAATTTGGATTATATTATTGTTTTGTTTTAGAATACACCACCATTTATTATGTTTTAGAATGACGTTTAGTCTCTTAGTATAATTAGTGTTAGTATAAGTTAGGTGGTTTTTGTATTAAATAATATTTAGTATTGTTACAAATGTAATATTTCGTATTGATACAAATGTATTTATGTCTTATTATACTAAATGTACTTAATTATTATAAACTTAATGACATTAATTATGGCTACTAAATAGTTGTGTTAGTCCTAGATAAGCTTTGACCAGAACCACATACTACAGCGAATTACATTTTCACATTTATCAGAATATTTTCAGAGATGTATTTAATAACTTATAGGATGTTGATATAACATTTTGGTTATACTGTACTTGTAAACAGTGTTACATGGTTTAAGCTAAATTAGAAGTGAGTGTAAACTTCAGCCATGGTGACATTTTACTTTCCTTTTTATTTTACCTAATTTTAGATTTTATGTGCATCCAACAACAAAACGTCCTTTATTATAAATATAGTTTTACCAGTTTTATTGTGCCTGGCATGATGTCAAGTAAAAGACTCATTAGAAAGAAGACACAACAAGTTAATGGAGTCAGTATCACTCATCACTTCAACTAATCTCTACAATTAACTATTGAATGATCACTTTTAATACAATATTTCATTTTCCTTCTGTGTTTGACTAGTTATTAAATTAACTCTTTAAAATCAGTGATTAATAAATGTGTTTGGGATGATCGATGCAGAATGATACCAAGTTTACACAAACTACTATATTGTTTTTAAATAATTTAATATTCTGTAGTAAATACATTTGATTAATAATCAATTACAAAATGACATTTTTAGATATGTGTATAAATAAATATATTAACTAAATAAATATTAACTGTAGATTTATTAAATATTAAATACATTAATTAAACACATATTAAATAATACAAAATACATTTTATTTGTCCAAATTGCCCTGCGTGTCTGTTCTTGTCTGACCTGCATGCTTAATACACTTTACTTTCTATTTCATTAATCTGCTCTGTAGGTCAACAACACTAAACTTGGGAAATATTCTTCCATATTCTTTATGGTAAATCTATAAATGATTTGTAAATTTTAATGTTTTTCTGGATTACATTAAATGCTTATTTTGGCTATAAAGTGTGACTGGTATTCCTTTACACCTTGCATTTTTATATTGAATAATACTTTGACTAAAACTTCTCCTCCCAATTCTTCTTTAATTTCACTTTAAGTGTTGGTTCTGTCATTTAACACTATAAATTATCAGTTTTACAGTTTGTGCTCCAACTTAATTGGTAGCACATGTTATTTTGCATTACATACGCATGGTGAACTGACTAAGAGCTACTAAATGAGCTGTGTTACTTATTACTTTTACTAATCGTATTCCTACTGGGTTGCATCAAGCTATCTGCACATGTACAACAATTGAAATAATTTATTAGAGTTACGAATATATGTATTTAAAGTACCCACAGACTTTGTATGAATAAGGATTTCCGACTCAAACGCATAAAGAGATGATGATGGTGGTGGTGGTGATGATGATGATGAAGATGATGAAGATCTGCAATACTAAGTTTTGAGCAAAAGACAACAGTCTTCTCACTTAGCTGGTCCTAATTCATTCTTTAAGCTCACCATCCATGACACACGACACGAACACACACTATAAATCCAGACAAAAAAACCTGCAAACTCAATCAGAATATATTATGAAACTAAATCACAAAGCAAAATGCAGTAATATTTAATCCTAAAGAGATAGTAGTATACGATGGCAAAATACCTCAGCACAGTAACTGATCAAACCCAAGAACCACCTTGACCGACACAAACAATCCTGTCTTCCAACGTAGAGAATCTGTCAGCAATCCCAACCGAACAGTCCTGAAACAGGGCTGCACTTCTTTACAGAATGCTAAAAAATGTTGTAACACATAGAAAGAATACTTCAGAATAAACAGTATGGATTAATCTGATTGTTTTTAGACTGGAGAAATCCTTATGTATGTATTACAGAAGAATACACAGACCCCTGTACAGCAGCACAATCCGTCCTTACCTGTCATCTTCAGATTGACAGTCACTGACCACACACACGTCAACAAACTTTAGTGGAAAATTCATGCTGCTATTGTAGACACCATGATTGTCTTTCCATATTTTAGTCTTTAGTTCTATTTTCTTCTAAAATTGTAGAAACATTTACAGATTTAGAAAACCTCTTATTGTTGTTAGCATCTTCTATTTTATTTTTTAAATGTTTGCACGTTTTAACCCGAGTTTTGGCAATAAACACAAACATGTACAATTATTTGTCATGCCAATAAAACACAATTAATTTTAATTGGTCTGTTTGTTTTGCTGTGTGGGCCACATTACTCATATAGATCCCTAAATATCCATTTATCATTTTAATAACCTAAACTTAATCTGCGTTTTAGTACGATATTAATCATTACTTTAGTCTTCATTTGTAATTGTAGAGTAAGATTCATAGCTAGATATCTAATTCCCAGTAATTGCACATTACATTATGGTATTTGTGTATTTACATTTGCTTGTACCATGCATCTAAAGAACTATATTTAGGGTTTGGCAAAAGAGGTACAATACAGACACCAAAATAGAGAACCTGTACATCCCTTATAATTCACAGTCTTAGGTTTAACTG
The DNA here is from genome assembly GCF_030014385.1 of Trichomycterus rosablanca. NCBI lineage: Eukaryota > Metazoa > Chordata > Actinopteri > Siluriformes > Trichomycteridae > Trichomycterus > Trichomycterus rosablanca. The sequence goes on along the minus strand of NC_085992.1, from coordinate 7,586,262 downwards.
TATTAACTTGTTTTCCAATTGTTATTTTCAGATCAGTAAAACCAGTAAACAGCACAAGAAACGTGTCCTTTAACTCATGTGGAAAAGGTAATATGTGCAAAACACAGAGACCTTAATTAATATTCCCCGGATTGTAATTAAGCTATTTAAGCTTTAAAAGATTTGTACAGAATTTCCAAGGGCAAATTAAAACCCCACATGATGTTGCCCTCAATTAAAAAGAATATAGTTCATGCAAACAGCAGAATGTATCAAATTTATTAGAAGATCCTGATTAATCATGTCACATCTTCAGTGCGCGCTCCCGCGTGGTGTGAGAATGCTGCGTGAGCGCGCACTGAGTGCTGAAGCAGATGGAAGTGGCTCCAGCGATCCAGGTACGAACCATTCAGCTCACACCACACAGCAACAATCAGGTTATAAAGAGACAGTTTGTGTACAAATAGTTAAATATCCATTTATCTGTCATATTTTTTCCTTTACATCACTGGGCTCGATTTCTGTAATCTTCTCATGGTTTATCCCGAATAATGTAACGTCCTTCAGTTTATTATTAACTGTGATTGGTTCATAACCCTTATGCAGTTTATTTTTATACTTATAAGTCCATCCTTGTAACTTCTGAGTTTGTAGAAACTTTCGTATTTTATTGTTTTAACCAAAATGTATCAAATAACTCTTCATGTCTAATGCTCATTACTTTTATAAACTATATAGTTCGGAGTCAATGCATCTAATTCTTGGTATAGAGAACATTTTATGTCCTATTTATACTTTCCATAATAGACTGTTCGATTAATTTCATTTGACAGTTAATTGAACTGCCTGTATCTTTCTTATTGCCATAATTTTATTAATTCCATATTATAGAAGTCTGTATCTGTCTTATAAATGAATTAATAATTAATGGTTTATATAGGTGATATACATACGGAATGTTTACATTAAAATGTCTTGATTTGTTTCGTAAACAAGGTGCTTGCATTCAAATTCTACGCTGAGCAAAATTTTAATTATTGCAAAAAGTTATTCAAAAAGATCTAAATGTAGAATAACCTTTTTTACATTTTAAAAGCTTTATCGTGATCTACACGATCTGTCTGTGATCTTCACCATCTTCACCAAGAGCTTCACCATGATACCATGATACTCCAAAATACCCTAACAATTATTAAAGACATAGTTGTATGTATTTCTGCTTACTTTTAGACCTCACAATGTCTTTCTGATCACATGCTCAAATGCAGATTAGAAATCTTTTTAAAAAATTTTGACTTTTTCTCATAATAATTACTAGCTTAAAGTGGATGTTTAGGTATTATTTTATTGTCATTTCACTGTTAAGTGCATCCACATCTGGTAAGCTTAAGTTCAAATCATAAAAATAAAAAACAAGTTAGAATAAATAAATTAATTAATCAATAAATTAATAAATAAAAGCAAAGAAAGAAAGTATTTTCTTGAAAATATTCAAAAGTATATAAAATTTAAATAATTTTGTTTGTTATTTGATTGACTTAAATAAAATGGCATGTAATAAAACTAATAACACCATGCAGTAACAAAACTGCATGAATATATATATTTTTAGATTACTTTTATTGTTCAATCACCACATTTTATACTTTTATCATCAATGCAATATTTGAGAAATGTCTGAAGAATTTATTTATATGAAATTAAGCGATTAAATAATGTATTTAAAACAAAGGGCGTAAACACTTTAATTTCCTACTTTTGTATTTTTCTACGTGGTTTTGCAACAGCATAATATTGCTATCAGTCTGTGCCACTTTAGTCCTTGTGTTAAAATTCACTTTGTATTTGGCACATGCAGAGAAGGGCCCAAAAGGCTTTGTTATGGCTTATAGCCTATGAAACAGACTTGTTTTCTTTTTAGCCAATTGGGTCCCGAAGCCTAAACGCGGCGTCTTAATCTTCTCTGGCCTATTTGGCATTTTGATTGATGCTCCCGTGGCTCCCTCTATCCGGCAGTCGTTCGTGGAGCCAAAAAGGAGGTCGGTTTAGGCGATATACGAGAAGAAGTTGAGTGTTTTGCACATATGCTTTTGCACTCAGCGCTGTGAGACAGGGACACACGGACACAGGGATATAGGGAGATAGGGAGATAGGGACGGTTCAGGCGCAGCGCGGTGCGGTGGAGCAGCCGCAGGTTTTCGGGAGCGCGCCTCGCCGGGACCATGGACCATAACATAGCAGCTCATCTGCACCATACACACATAGACTCCATCAGCTTCGGCATCGATCAAATCCTTAACAATGCAGAGCAGGGGAGTTGTATGATTTCTAACCCCAGGATGCAGGACTTGGACTACGGGCTGGGCAGCATTGTCAGCAATGCCTATAACACCATGACGGGCAACTACAGCAGCAATAACACCGGCGGATACAACGGAAACGCATGTAGCGCTGCACCGCTCGCCGCCCAGTACAATGTAAACATGGGCATGCACGGGAACGGGAACGGCCTGAACCCGTCAGGAGTGATTCGGGTACCCGCACACCGGCCCCTTACCAGCATGCAGTCCTCCATGCCACCAAGCGCTGCCTCGGTGCCAAACATGGCAGGTATGGGTACTTTCAACAATCTCACAGGATTAACGTTTCCCTGGATGGAGAGTAACAGGAGATACACCAAAGATAGATTCACAGGTAATGCAAAAATCACTACATGGAATGTATTTTTATAGTTTTATACATCTAAAGCATATGCAGCTTTATGCATATGTATATATACACCTCTATTGTAAAAAAATTAAGTAAATTATGATAAGCTAATGCACCATTGTTTTGATTCTTTAAAGGTAAAACAGGAGCTATAATTGTAGTCTAGTAGAATAAAAGATATTGTAAATTATTATTTAAATAAAGTTTAATTACACAATTTTAATATATTATACAATTAAAATAAAATGATAAATAGATGTCCTTCTTGTGTAACAAACATTTATTGTGTGGAGTATTGTTGCTTACCCATTAATGTTTTTTCTTGTTTAAAAAGAAAAACGAAGATATTGGTTCTTTTTTTAAGTAATTAATCTGTTAACTGTCATTTGTAATTTAGTTAAGGACATAAAATACACAGCCTATTTTCTTTATGGATAGTCGCCGTGCCAATACACGTATATTTGTTCTATAGTTGTGTAAACCATTTGCTTCATTTTAGAAAATGACTGTGTAATTCATTATTTTAATAGTTTTACTAGTAAAATGCATAATAGATCATTTGTTTATACACAACACACAGCACAGTTTCACACACACACACACACACACACACACACAGACACAGACACACACACACAATAGTCAAATTGGTCAGTTACTATTGTAATTTGCACAAAGTGGACGAAACTGATTCTTGTGTCTTTATTAAAAGGCAAAGAAAGAAATATATAATTAATAATTAATCTCTCTCTTGCTATCTGTTACATAAATATTGTAGTTGTTTTTTTAAGAAATATGAATGGACAATACAGTAATATATAATATACAGCAATATGGCTGAAATATTTCAATATATTCGAATATTAACTTAAAAAACGCATCCATATTCAATTTATTATCTGTCTTATTTTTATTAAGACAATTTATTATATTTGTCATATCATCATGTGTAGTATGCTAAATATCTTACATACAAGTGTGATATCTGTTTGACTTGATTTTAATTTATAATTTATCATTTAGAAAATATTAATATTTAAAAGTAATTATTTTAAATTTTTCAGGTTATTTTTTGCCTCATTTAATGATAAAACTGATGCCTTCCAAAACACGTTCTTTTGTTTGGGTGAAGTAATACATCTCCAGTATAACAAATATATGAAAATAAATAAAATATACATGTGTAAGAAGATTCTGGCATTCTGTTTTAGTTAGTTTTAGTTTTAGGTCTGTGTTTTATAAAGATTAGGTTGTTTCTTATTAATTGACTCCATACTTGGCACAAGGCAATATAGGCAATTATTATGGGACCTGTTTAGTTAATAGCCCATATTATTACTGTTATTATTAAACGTTCATATGTGGTGTGGAGAATATTTAACTAAGACTCGCCTTTAATTAATTACTATAATCATTACAGCTCATTAGGGTGCCTAATTAAAATAATGTAGATTTATTTAACCCTTTGATGCACAAGCTAAGCAAACCCCTTCTAATGCACAACATGGGTCAAAAATGACCCATATTCATCCATTCAAGAATATTTTCATATGCACATTTGTCAGTTATTCATGTATTTGCTGTCTTAGCTAATAAAAGCTATCTATACTAGAATATGTAAACAGCTAGCAAGCAAATAGTACTGGACATATTCAAGATTCAAGAGCCTAATCTTTGGTTGTCTTTCAAAAGATCAGTAAATATGTTTTTGACTACAAACACTTACAAATGTCAGTGGTTTCTGTCAAATTCCATAGTAAATACATTTTTGACCCATTAGAAGGGTAGTGATACAAAAAAGATTTTTATTAAAAAAGCAAAAAATATAAAACTGAAATAAGGATTTGTGATGATCAAAAACAAGTTAATTGAAAAATTCATGGAAGCTTGAATGACGAAATTAATTTATTGCAAAGATATAGAAAATAAAAACTCAGTTAGGTCACTTTTGACCCAGGTTGTGCATCAAAGGGTTAAAGACTGATTTAGGATTTGTTTTGTTTGTTTATTTATAAACACATAAAAGAACAATTGAATAATATTGTAAATGACAATCAACATGCATGAAGTATGTTTTATTTAGATCAGATTTTCTCTAGTAAAACCCTGTAGCTGTTGCACTCTTGCTTTGCTTCACGGAATCTTGCAGTTATTGTTAGAATGTAAATCTCTCTCCATGTTAGCACTTCATTGCTTTCTCTTCTCGGCTTTGCTCGTCTTGTTGCTCATTTCTCCCGCTTGCTTTCGTCCTCTTTTTCCCCGATCCAGTGGCCCTCTCACCCTTCACTGTAACACGCCGTATAGGTCACCCGTACCAGAACCGCACCCCGCCCAAAAAGAAGAAGCCGCGGACCTCGTTCACCCGCCTGCAGATCTGCGAGCTGGAGAAGCGCTTTCACCGTCAGAAGTACCTGGCGTCCGCTGAAAGAGCCGCACTGGCCAAAGCACTGAAAATGACTGACGCTCAAGTCAAAACATGGTTCCAGAACAGAAGAACAAAATGGAGGTAAGATTCTGTCCTCCAAAATCAGCTTGATAAAGTATCACTGCACATTGCACTGGTTTTGTTCTACTGCAGCAAGATGATGCCAAAAAGTCTACATGTCTGGTTCTAATGAGATCAATGTATAGATGAGACCCACGCAAACTGTATGGAAGTAAAAGTAATGTTTTGGGTTTTTTTTGTGCTTTTTGTAGAATAGTTATTATATAACAAACTAATGATGACGACGCGTTTCTTTACATTCAGGCATTTTAGAATCTATTTCATATTATTCTTTTCTTGGGTTTTGTTTCATATTTACAGGCATGCAAGAGACACTATAATATTCTATTTATAATTATAGTTAAATTCTGATTTTGTTAAAAAATTCTTTATTACAAGTAAGTGTTAAAATTAAATAGCAGGGTCCAAACTAACCCTTTAATGGTCACACCAAGAAAATAATGTTTAAATGCATGATCTTTCTTAGTTTATTGGGACTATACTAACAACAAACAATTAATATTTTTTACCAAACAGCTGAGATGATCACAAAGATGAACTTTTATGGATGATTTTTCAGCTGCTAGCTTCAAGTTGACATATAGGTTATAAAAAAGGCTGTTTTCTTAAAACCATCTATCAATATTTTTTAGTTTAACACACGTCAACCAAGAAGTAGATACGGCCCAAACAAGATTGTTTAATACAGCTTATTTTTATCCAAGTATTTAAATTCAAAGTAAGCTCAAGCAAATGGGTTAAACCTACCAGTTAACAATGCCCAATATTAATAAGTTAATGTACATTTTGATTACCTTTTTTAATTTTTAAGATATTTTGTACTGTAATTGTTTGTCATTGTTTGTCATTTATGGATTATATTAGTTTATTAATTGTATTAATTAATTCATTTCTACTTGTGCTAATTATATTTATAAAAATTAGGCCTGCTGTTTTTGAAGTGTATTTTTGCACCATTGTTACACTGCAGAAACGGTAAGTACACGGATAACATCTACTTCAGGAAATAATTGTCCACACCTTCTAATGAATGATATTTATTTATATTTGTTTAATTATGCACCAAAAATGCACCAATATGCCGTGGTAATGCTTCAAGACCTGTTGAAACTGCAGCCATTAGAATTATGTAGAATTAATTGAAACGTTTTATAATCTTCGTCTTGTAATTTGTGGTCTTGTCGATAAAAAGTCTTGGCTTGGGTCTCGGTTCTTGTTATAGTCTAATCAAATTATGTTGGTTAGAATTAGCACTGTTAATTCTAATTAGATTAGATTAGATTCAACTTTGTCATTGCAGAGTAAACTAATGTTTCAAAGAAAAAGATTACTTTAAGTCATGATGCCCGCGGCACAAAGAAAAAAGAGATCAACACTCTTTAGAAAGAAATTTGCACTTTCGTGGTGTGGAAAGACCAAGAAATTAAGTCTTTATGGAACTAAAGTAGTTTATTTATGTCATTATAGCCTTTCTGGTACAATTATTTTTAAGTGTGTATTAACATAGGCTTATGTTAATACACTATCATGTTCAATATGTATGTTTTTTAATATGTCTGTTTTTTTCGGTTGTATTAATTAATCAATTCTTTTTTTATTTATTGTAATGTATTTATTAGTAATTCATTTGTTAATTTATTTGCAACAACAATCACAGATCTATAACAAGCTATAACGTTTACGTAAATAATGTTTCATTAAAAAACAAGAAAACAAACGTTTAATTATGTATAATCAAAATAAACACAGTTTTAATCAATTGATTTATTTGTATATCTGTGAAATATGGATCTACAGAAGTTTGATCGACGCCCTGTCCAGGATGCATTCCAGGCACCAGACCTACCTGACCTACCTGTCTAATCAGGATGAAAGTGTTATTAAAGATGAATGATTTAATAAATAAAATTTGGCAGTAAGTCACTTGGAGAAGTGAAATATAGCAGTAGGGCAATAGGAGAAGTTAAATATAGCAGTAGTGCACTAAAAGAAGTGAAACATAGCAGTAGGAGAAGCATGTTTTAAGCACATTCAAGCACAATCTATCTGCAGATCTTAATTCGTTGACGTGTGTCTTTGTGTGTGTGTGTGTGTGTGTGTGTGTGTGTGTGTGTGTGTGTGTGTGTGTGTGTGTGTGTGTGTGTGTGTATTCAGGAGGCAGACGGCGGAGGAAAGAGAGGCCGAAAGGCAGCAAGCAAACCGGTTACTGATGCAGCTGCAGCAAGAAGCGTTTCAGAAAACTCTGAACCAGCCGGTAACTCCAGATCCCATCTGCCTCCACAACACCTCCCTGTTCGCCCTGCACAACCTGCAGCCATGGACTGAGAACAGCGGCAAACTCAGCAGTGTATCCACCTGTGATTAACCACTGCAGCTACTACAGTCACCTGTCTACGGTCTCATCTATCTAACTGTATCATACTAACTACACCTGAGTCACATTCTCACCAGATGACCTGCAGGTGAGCGGTTCTTCATTGCTTCGTCAAGTTCTACCTGTATCACCGCAGAATAAAGCTCTCTTCAGCGCCAGGTATCTGGAACTGTACCGGATCTTTCTGGAGGGCATGTGTTTGTAAAATAAGGATTTTATTGGTGTATCCATACGTGAAGTATGCTCTATTTTTATACACAGCATTTTTGCACGTTGTAAGTTTCTTACAGGTTGGATTAAATGGAGCATGAATTACACCAATCCATCTAGGTTTTTATTTTATTTTATTTTTTGGAGGGGGGGGGGGGGGGGGGGGGGTTTGCTGTTGGCCACTTAGCCTGGTTTCAAGCACTTATTCTAGACGCACGAAGGTAAACAAGCTATTCATTACCTATCTATCAGTAGGCCTACTGTGCTTCTATTTACAAAACGGTCTAGATTTTCAATACAACTCAGGTTCGATTTTTTTTTTCAAAGATTAATAACCCAAGGTTGTAAGTATGGTTTTAAAATCACATGACAAGTCTTAATATCTTTCCCTACTGATTCATCACAAAGCTCCATCGATGTAACCCAAGAAGAACCTTTTTTATTTTAGAAATGATAAAAAAAATTTCCTTCCACAAACTACAATCCACTTTATGTAAAAAAGGCTGATAAATAATTGTTCAGATTACCATTACAACAAAATGTTGCAATAAAAAAGATTGTTGAATAAATGCTGAAAGGATCATTCTATGTTATCACCTCAAATATTTGTATTTGAAGAGTGTGGGAAAATGCTTCAGAGTATAGAAAGAGTAAACATGTTGTATGTTTTTTTTTAACTTGCGTTTCATATTTATATAGATAATGACAACTAACTTAGCTATTACTATCTAGTTGACTATTACAGGTCGTGGTAGCTAATAATATAGTTAAAACTAATCTCTTTTATGTGTTGTTTCGTACTTGATTTCAAACCATTTAAACAGACTTAAACTACAAACAGAAATCATTTTAATTTCAGCTAATATGTGGTAAAAAAGTAAAAGCAAAGTTCAGACTAGAGCATGCAAAATGAAAAGTGGTCTGCAATACCCCATATGCACAACAAGGCAACTCTTATCCACAATTCGATATGAAGTAAATACAGTAATATGTTGAGTACAACCTAAATGTTACATATGTACAATGTAAATACGTGGATGGTATGTAATGTTGGCACCAGCATATTCAGAACTAAAGGTTGTGTTTCCCTAAATAACTTTCTTTGATTTTTTTAACTTTTGCTGGTGCCATATAAAGAAAAAAAATATATATATATATATACAGAACATTCGTATAATGTAAGCATTTATGGGTGGTAAATGTACATGTACAGTATATTTCATTCTAACAACAAAATAGTAAAAGATTATTTAAACGATTATTTATTAAAATTTTAAGAAATAGTTTTTTTATTATATAAATCACTTCAAATAACCTTTAAATAATCTGTTTGGCACCGTGATTTTTAGTATTATTTTTTTGAATCAATGTCGACCATATTTGGATGATTTCAATAGCCAAAAAAATTATTGATGTCAGTGCTACTACAATAAGCTAAAACACAAATCCCCCAAAATAGGTCTGCTGAATAAAACTAGCTTTTGGTCGCTGCATTAAATTACCTTATGACACAATCACTTTTCAACAGTAAAAACGTGTCTTATTTTGGAACATTGCCTTGTTCTGTTTGTTTGGTGTACTGTCATTTATGTAAATTATGTTATATTAACATCAGATCGTGTTTTTTTTTTTATCTCAAGCATTGCTTATAAAGACTCTAGTTGTTTTGGAGTTTGCCATGTCTGCATTAATGGGCAGTAAAGATTGGGTCAAAGCAAGCTTACTTATCTGTGTACTCATAATGTTACTGACAATAGAAGATATCACCAAGTCAGCATGAATCTGCTTTAGATTATTTGTCTCTATTATATGGTACACTTGTTTTAATCTCATTGTTTTAGCAGTTTTGCTTTAAACGTTTTGATTAAGCGTCAGTTGTCAATTGTCCAGTAGTCCACACTTTTAAATTACACTGCTAAATGATGTTGTCGTATCTGTATAAAATGTAACCACAATCTCTATCTGACGCCTTCTCAAGGTTGTTTTCTTCAGACTGACCTGTGTGTCACTATTGCGTCATAAAAATAAAACGTCAGTAACAGATAATAATTGTTTTAGCAGGATGAACTTGTGGTCTTTCTTTTAAAAATGGTCAAAGAATCGATTGTTTTTTCAGTCATAAAAGGTGGTATTCGAGCTAATTTGATTTTAGCTGAGCTACTAAAAATTAAACTAAAAATGTAAGCACCATTTTAATATATGAATATTAAAACGAATATACTGTACACCGATTAGGCATAACATTATGGCCACCTTCCTAACTGACTGCATGGTATGCGGCTATGCAGCCCCAAACGCAACAAATTGCGCTGCACTGTGTATTCTGACACCTTTCTATCAAAACCAGCATTAACTTCTTCAGCAATCTGAGCTATAGCTCGTCTCTTCGCTCCCCACGTGCATCAGTGAGCCTTGGTCGCCCATGACCCTGTCGCCGGTTTACCACTGTTCCTTCCTTGGACCACTTTTGATAGATACTGACCACTGTACAAGAGCTGCTGTTTTGAAGATGTTCTGACCCAGTCATCTAGCCATCACAATTTTGCCCTGGTTAAACTCGCTCAAATCCTTACGCTCGCCCATTTTTCCTGCTTCTAACACATCAACTTTGAGGATAAAATGTTCACTTGCTGCTTAATATATCCCACCCACTAACAGGTGCCGTGATGAATCAGTAATTATTACTTCATCTGTCAGTGGTCATAATGTTATGCCTCGTCGGTGTGTATGCATATTAAAGCTAAAGTTCTACTGCTCATTAGTTTCAACCCTTTTTACTGTTCTTTTGCTACTAACATAACTAATATTAATAATTCAGTGAATGCATAAACAACCCTGCTTAAAAAAGGTTAAAAAGGCTTATTATTGATTTATTGTCCTGAAATGTAATGGATTTCATCTCAGAGTAAGTGACAGTTTGGGTCGCATGATTAATGTGAGTTCTCCATGGTTGTATGGGTTATGTTACAGTGTGTTTTTGTGATATTAACTATATGCAGATGTGAGAGTGAGTTTGAAACTTTCCATGACTGTAGAGGAATGTAGGATTGAGTTTCAGTAGCGTTTTCCAAATACCACAAAGCATCAAATGAGTCATTTTCTGTAAATTGTCATTATTGTAAGTAATGAAAAACATTCTGTCATTGTAAAAGGAAATAAAATCTATTCACTTTGTTCTTGATAGCTGCATTTCAATTATCAACATGACATTAAACCATTAAAGTATGTTTATAAAATGAATCCTGTACTTTGTGTTATTGTGATCATGTATGTTATGTTAATAAAATATTAAAGTGATGTTACTGTGAACATGTGATGAGGCCTCCACATGGCAGCATTGAAGACACTGATGACAGAATTTGTGGAAGAAGACGAGGTAGACCAGGAATAAGATTGACATCACGACGTGGATTGCATTATCAGGGGCTAGTCTGCTACAAGTGACAGGAGACAGGGAGCATTGTACTGTATAACACTTGGTGGGTAGCACTGGTGCCGCACGGCAAGAAGATCAAGGGTTTGATTCCCACATGGAGCGGCCTGTGTCCTTTCTGCATAGAGTTTGCATGTTCTCCTCATGTCTGCGTGGCTTACCTCTGAGTACTCCGGTTTCCTCCCACAGCACAAAGACATACCGTTAGGTTAAGTGGAGATAACTGGAGATACTGAAGTCCCCCTAGGTGGGTGTGACCTGTGATGGACTGGCGACCTGTCCAGGGTCGTACCCACCTCGACCACCTCGACTAAATAGGATTAAGTAGTGGCAAAATAGACAATAAATAAAACTGAAAGTGTGTGTGTGTGTGTTAATGTCATGGCCACCTGGTATATGTTCGCAGTTAGACATTATCATAACTTATTGTAAACATACTTATTTCTATTAGTATGACATCTGAAAAACTTTACCCAGGAAAAAATTTACTGTAAAGTTTTATAGTAAAACTGTTAAGTTTAGAGTTAAACAATAATAGTTCATAGTTCTGCTGTCACCAGTTTGACCATGAGTACTGTGAACTCTTATGTTACTATGAAGTTCATGATCACCTTTTCCAGTGTTTAATAATATTGATTGTGAAGTTTACAGTTCAGCTGTGAAATTCAGTTTGACAGTTTTAGTCAACTTACAGTTTACAATTTAACTATGAATAGTTCATAGTCACCTCTTCTAATGTTTAATGTGTACAGTGAAGTTTAAAGTTCAACTATGAGCATATACTGTAGATAAATGACTAGGGACAAATATAAAAGGCAAGATAATATTATGTATGTAATATTCATGTATTTATTTATAGAAGGTATGTGAGTGAGGGGTGTTAGTGTATGTAATTTCACAGTAGAACCATGAAGTGGCCTAAGTACCATCACAGTTTTACTATGAAATTTCAACGTACATTTTTTCCTGGGTATAGTTTGGCTGAACATACTAAGAGATGTTGACAATTACACACACAAGAAAACTTGATGTGGATTTAAATAAAATGGATATAGTTGCCAAACATTCAATGTGAAATTCTTTATTATTATTATTATTATTATTATTATTATCATTATCATTATCATTATTATCATTATGACCATTATGACCATTATTATTTTTTAATTATTATATAGGACAGTTTATTACTTATTGCAAATTTCTTTATTAAATTTACACGTTTTTTTTTTCTCTGTTATGCTCTGGAAAGTGTTTTTGCGGCTTGAAAGCCAAAACAGAGAGGATGAGAAGGAGCTTTTCCCCATATTGTCCATATATATATACAGTATATGTGTGTGTGTGTGTGTGTGTGTGTGTGTGTGTGTGTGTGTGTGTAGATTTGTACTTGTATAGAATAGTCACAACTCTCACAGCATTATGTTGCACAATATATGTTCAGTATGTTCTTTTCTTGTCACTTTTGCACACCTGGTTCACTTAAAATTGCTTCTATTTTTAAATTTCTACACTTTTTCCATTTTAAAACGTTTCTATTTTTAGTATAAATAAATATTTTGTCACAAAAGCATTTTACTGACAGTTGTACTGTGTATGACTGTGTATGTATTTGAAGGGCAGGTGTAGCCTAGCAGTTAGGGTACTGGACTAGTAATCAAAAGGTCGCTGGTTCAAGCCCCACCACTGCCAGGTTGACACTGTTGGGCCCTTGAGCAAGGCCCTTAACCTTCAATTGCTACGATAATACACTGTCAAAGTACTGTAAGTTGCTTTGGATAAAAGCGTCTGCTGAAAATGTAAATGTGGGTGACAAATAAACTTTTATTTGACGTTTATATTGCGCAGAAATCGCGCAGCTCTAGTATTCCTGATGCATTTTGGTCGCTACATGTTGACGCCGCAGAGCGTCATTTGAGCTCGACTAATACAGTGAGGTGGAGAGAAGCTGAGTGCAGCAGGAGGACAGAATGGCTCTGTTACGCTTCATCAGCTCTTTTAATATCACACCTGCTATACAGCCTGGATTACTGTATAAATCCTCACTGACAGGTAACTGATCTGTAACCTGTTTCACTGTTTATAAACATGCAGATCCAGATTGTTCCTGTAGGTGTAGTTGTAGACGTTGTAGCTGGAGGAAACTGTGACTGTTTATTTATTGTTTGTTTGTTTGTTTGTTTATTATCGTCATGTTTTACACTTTGGTTACATTCATGACAGGAACGATAGTTACTCATTACACAAGAGTCATCAGTTCACACAAGGTTATATCGAACACAGTCATGGACAATTTAGTATCTCCAATTCACCTCACTTGCACGTCTTTGGACTGTGGGAGGAAACCCACACGGACATGGGGAGAACATGCAAACTCCACACAGAAAGGACCCGGACCGCCCCAGTTGGGGATCGAACCCAGGACCTTCTTGCTGTGAGGTGACAGTGCTACCCACTTAGCCACCCGAAACAGTGACTGAGCTGTAGTGTTGGAGAAGAAGTAGGGCAGTTGTAGCCTAGCGGTTAAGATACTGGACTAGTAAACAGAAGGTTGCTGGTTTAAACCCCACCACTGCCAGGTTGCCACTGTTAGGCCCTTAAGCAAGGCCCTTAACTCTCAGTTGCTTAGACTGTAAGTTGCTTTGGATAAAAGCATGTGCTAAATGCTGAAAATGTAAATGTAAAGTGCCAGTACAGTTAAAGTGTTTACATGATGTTGGCTAGCAGAAAGAATGACCCCAATAACAGAAATCTGCGTAGCACTGTCGCCTCACAGCAAGAAGGTCTTGGGTTTGATCCCCAGCTGGCCCGGTCCGGGTCCTTTCTGTGTGGAGTTTGCATGTTCTCCCCGTGTTTATGTGGGTTTCCTTTGGGCGCTCCGGTTTCTTCCCACAGTACAAATACATGCAAGTGAGGTGAATTGGAGACACTAAATTGTCCATGACTGTGTTTCCATGACATTAAAGTCGTGAACTGATGAATCTTGTGTAATGAGTAACTACCGATCCTGTACAGACCACCCACCTAATATACTGTTAAAACACCTGATTATTAAATTCAGGACTTTATGCCTGAGCATATCGGCTGTATTCAATACCTGTAGTACACAGCAACCCATCAGCCCAACATATAATATATTCATGGCAAACACATGCACAACTTACAAAGTAGACATTACCATGCACACGTTTGGAGTTCTCCCCGTTCCCATGTTCTCCCCGTGTTTGTGTGGGTTTCCTTCGGGTGCTCAGGTTTCCTCACACAGTCCTCACACAGAGGTGAATTGGAGACACTAAATTGTCCATGACTGTGTTTGACTTTAAACTTGGGAACTGATAAGTCTTGTGTAACCAGTAACTACCTGTCCTGTCATGAATGTAACCAAAGTGAGTAAAACATGAAGATAAAATCCTAATAAACACATGATCAAAGTACATGATCAAATCTTATTAGATTAGGATGTCCTGATCTGATACTAAAGATCAGGAATGAGGCTTTTTCACAGCCCTGTATCTTATACAGACACCCACTTAATATACTGTTAAAACACCCGATTATTAAATTCAGGTCTTTATGCCTGAGCATATCTGCTGTATTTAACACCTGTAGTACACAGCAATCCATCAGCATGTAATGTCTCCCTGACCAACACATGCTCAACTGTTACGAAACAGACATTACCACGCACATGTCTGGTGTATATGTGCTTCTTTTTTTTTGTACAATAATTGAACTAAAGTGTCATATTAATATATTACAGTTTGCACACAGACATCACTCTACTCAACTGGAGCTACAACTCAAGATAAGGAACCACTCCGCAAGGCAAAGACACCACAGGGAAGGTTTGACACCACAGACAATAAAGACACAGAAACTACAGACGTCTATCGAAGTAAGACATTATACAGCATGTACATACAGCCTCACTTGCTTTACTGACCTGAAAACTACTGTTTAGTGAAAACCTCTTGCATTTTAAGATAGAATGAGAATACTGAATTGTAAAATGTTTGCCAATTTAACTGAATAAACCTAAAACATGTTTGTCTTTCAGAATTTCCAGATGATGTGAATCCACACACAAAAGAAAAAGGTGGACCCACAGGTCCCGAGCCAACACGTTATGGAGACTGGGAGAAAAAGGGTCGCTGTATTGACTTTTAGTTAATCTCAGCATAGTGTTAATGCTTAATTATTAGCATATATGTGTGCATTTTGTTGAATCTTGGTGGTGTTATAAAGAACAACTGTGCAATAACCAGTTGTGAACCAGTTACTTCACATAGAAAATCATGCATTTATTGGTATGCTTACATATTTGCTGAGTCTAGTTTTTACTACTATTTTCCTGTGGAAATCATTATGCATCTCAGTATGAACAAAATAAAAAATACATGAAGAGTCTTTAGTATTTGTATGCTTTCCCACAATCATTATTATACTTCTTAAGTTTGCGAGTTTATATAACTGTGCTCTGTTAATTGTAAAACTATTTATATATTCAAATGTCAGCCAAAACCAATCCTATTCTATCTAAGCTGATCTTTCCAGGTTTAATTGTCTGTCAGAGAATGGGCTGATATTTAACTTTAATATTCACTACAAAGATCCAAATTTTTACAGAAGCTTTACTTCCTAAAACATGTATATATGCATGTATTAAACATGTTTAAGTATTTTCTACTCAATAAGTGCATGATACTAGGGGATATACTGTATATTAAAGCAATAAGCCACGAGAGGCCGTGCATTACTGTGATTTTAGCACGGGGATGACGTTCCTAAAACTTCTTTCCCCGTGCTAAAATCATAACAGTAACGCACGGTCTCGAGTGGCTTATTGCTTTTATAAAACGGCGGTCAACATAAAATATAATAAACACAACAATGTTTAATTCATAAATGTATTTATTGTGTATAAACTTACAATAAAGCATTCTTCCGCCACGCAAAATAGTTCGATTAACAGTGTTGCTAGGCAACATGAGGGCGAAAATAACATTAATTTTTTCTATTCAGTGGCGTATTAATATGGAATGATGTGAGGTGGTCATAGGTGTGAGTTTATCGGGGATTTTACAACGGCTTCGAACGCGGCTCAGCCAATCAGATTTTAGGACCGGAACTATCCGTTTTATAAATACAATTTTACAACCTGTTATCAGGCACCTTTTAAGGAACAAAATGCAGATGATTATCTAAATTGCAAGTGAAACAAAACAATAGCACTAACTGTTTAATTATTTTAATAACTTTATATATTGAGTGCTGCTAAGATTGTATCTTATTATAACTATATCTTATCTGTCGGTTTATTTAGTTCTAGTCAGTATCATGTTTACAGAATTGTCATTATTCTTCCTCTTTACTGATGCCTATCCCCGCCATGATTGAGGAGAGCGAGACTGACACATGCCCCCACCGACACGTGTGCAGTAGCCGACTGCATCTTTTTACCTGCACAAGGCGAATTCATATGCGGATCAGCTTTGTGTACAGAGAGCCACACCCTGTCCACTAGACTCTGTTCAGGCGGCATCAATCAGCCAGCAGAGGTCGTAATTGTTATGAGGAGTCCCTATCCGGCTTCCACTCTGTATGAACAAGCCAGTCGTTGTTCATGTAGGTGCCCAGCACAGCCGGATGGCAGAGCTGAGTGTGCAAGCGTGTTTTACCGCTGTGCCACCTGAGCGCCCATCAACATAATATTACAAAATATCAATTTGTACAGAAGTGCCCAAACTATTGCATACAACTTTAACTTTCTATGTGTTAAATGCCACTGGACCAAATGTCTTATTGTTAATATATGCATATAGATATTGTTAATATATAATATAATACACACACATACACTATATTGCCAAAAGTATTCACTCACCCATCCAAATCATTGAATTTAGGTGTTCCAATCACTTCCATGGCCACAGGTGTATAAAACCAAGCACCTAGGCATGCAGACTGCTTCTACAAACATTTGTGAAAGAATGGGTCGCTCTCAGGAGCTCAGTGAATTCCAGCGTGGTACCGTGATAGGATGCCACCTGTGCAACAAGTCCAGTCGTGAAATTTCCTCGCTACTAAATATTCCACAGTCGACAGTCAGTGGTATTATAACAGTGGAAGTGATTGGGAACGACAGCAACTCAGCCATGAAGTGTTAGGCCATGTAAAATGACAGAGCGGGGGCAGAGCTTCTGGAAGAACGGTCAAAAATTCCCATAAACACACTCCTAAACCTTGTGGAAAGACTTCCCAGAAGAGTTGAAGCTGTTATAGCTGCAACGGGTGGGCCCACATCATATTAAACCCTATGGATTAAGAATGGGATGTCACTCAGGTTCATATGTGTGTGAAGGCAGACGAGCGAATACTTTTGGCAATATAGTGTATATATATATATAGAACATATATAGATGGCAAGCCTTCCTATGAAGTATGACTGTATGTACACTCAGTAAGTACTTAAGAACAGTAAGTAAGTACATTCATTCATTATTTCATAATCTACACCCCACCCCAGATCTGCTGTGAGGCTCCTACTCGACCTGCTACGCCACTCTTGGTGTTTGTCGGACACGTCACCACACGTATCTTTTACGTCAGAACAGACAACCAATCACTGAGAAGCGATGACGTGAGGTAACATTAATATAATTATAAAAACATATTATTTATATAAAAAGTCGTTTCTATAACAATCAAACGAACAGTTTTGATGATGAACTAGTTAATGAGCTAAATAACAATTCAAAATAATAAAACATCTTAAGGTTCATTCATACGACGCCCCATTGGAATGCGACCGCTTCCGGGTGGTGGATTCCAGCTGCCATATTCCAGCTCTCAGCGGTTGGAGTGAGCGTGTAGAGTTCAGCTTCAGCGGGGGATGAGCTTCACTTTAATGCGGCTACACTAGACAGAAGGAAGCAGGATACAGGTTGCAGATCGCTCGAGGAAAGGTGAGACAGAAAGCCGGGAGAACATGACGACTCGTTCGGAGAGGGAGAAAGCGCTGAAGCTGAATGAGCAGCATCAGGCCATCCTGTCCAGAATGCTGCGGGAGGACGACAACAAGTACTGCGCCGACTGCGAGGCTAAAGGTGCGTTTAAATACAGCTGGGATTCAACTAAGGACACGACACGACACGACATGTAACATTAGTAGCGATTGTTTTGTTTCATGGCAATGCCTGTTTTCTCTCTGTACGCTGTTAGCTAGTGGTCACGTCTAAATACACGACGTACTACCGTACTAAGTAGTACAGACAGAATACGTGTTACGTACTACTTTGGCATACTATGTAGTACGCTAGTACGCACGCGTACTAAAGGTGTCGGTTCAGAATTAGCCGGTCGGTTGTTAGCACGTAAAGCTAACGCCGGGTGAAGATGCTAGCAGGCTAATTGGTTCGGCTGTGGTTGAGATAACTGGGGCTGGCTAATACAGCCAAACCAAATATAAAAATGAACACGAAGTGTTTTATTATCATGGTGTTCTGAGTAAAAAGGGGTCACGAAGTTGTTACAACCTCAAATTTCGACAGTGTGTCAAAACGTTTAAGGGTTTCGCTCCGGTTTTCTCTCACAACCCCAAAGACCTGCAGTCTGGCTAACTGGAAAAATGCTACTAATGTGTGAATGTGTCTGATGGACTGCCGACCTGTCTGGGGTGTTTCCTACCTTCCACCCAATGATTTAGACCCACCGCGACCCTGACCAGGCAACCCCGGTGGTCAAACCTGCAATGAATGAATGAACAAATACACTATTTTAAAAAAATTATATAAATTGTGATGGACTGGTGCCTTGTCTGGGGTGTTTCCTACCCTTCACCCAATGAATTAGACACACCGCGACCCTGACCAGGAAGATGCTGTGGTGAAACAGACAATGAATGAATGAATAAACGTTATATAGACATTATTCAGCAACTTGTCCTTTCAAAACATTGTAAAGAAAGCTTAATTTGTGACCTTGCAATGTTAACAGATACACTATTGTAAAAATAATTGTATAAATATATCAGAGGTTATGCAGAATTCATTACCCACCTCAGATCACCAGCTACAGTTGGAAACAAAAGGTCTGAAACCATAAGTGCTAAAGCTTTTATTTAGCTTTTTCTTTAATTTAATACAACATATTTTGTAACATGCAGTTGTAGCCCAGCAGGTAGGGTACTGGACTAGTAATTGAAAGGTCTCTGGTTTAAGCCACACCACTGCCAGGTTGCCACTGTTGGGCCCCTGAGCAAGGCCCTTAACCCTCAGTTGTTTAGACAGTGTACTGTCACAGTTCTCTAAGTCATTTTGGATAAAATCGTCTGCTAAAGAAAGCTTTGCAACAGCTACTTGCAGACTGTCATAGACAAGCCAATAATTTAGTAACATCACAAGATGCTCTTTTGAATGTTATAAACTCATCCTGGGATAACATGGATAATCAGATTTTGCTCAAACATGAAGTCCATGCCAGCTCGAGTGCATACTGTTATTACAGCAAAAGCAGGGATAAAATACTTTGTTTTTATGCACAGACTTGACTTTTCACTGCAGTTTACATGGCATCACTGGGGTTGTGCTTAGGACATCCCTCAAACCAAATGGCCAGGTCAAAGATTAATTTTTTCTCTGCTATACACATATGACAGAGCCCCTATAGGCCATATCTGACTATCAAAACCACTCTCAAGCCATTACATTATGACCCTGGTCAGGTTATGTAATCACATTTGCATATTAGTGATCAGGCACTGTTGTGTTTTAGTCTAAACTTTATTGTGGCTAATCAGGATGTGGTTTATTTCTTAACGAATTTTCATTTCTTTGTATGAACATGTTTTGCCTTTGCTTTATCCCGGTTAGACATGTGGTGGATCCGGTTTCCCTGGTCTCACTAGGTGCAATGCAGTAACACACCCCAGACAGGACGCTTATCCATTCCGGGGCCTCGGCCACTCACACCCTCGGGTATAGCCAATCATCTGTGTGTAGACACCCGACTGGTCGATAGCACTGCTAAGGATTTAAACCCTAGATCCCAGCAGTAGTGGGCTAGGTCAGTTTACTGCTGCACCACTTGTGCACCCTTTGTTCAAACATATGATCATATGTAATTACATACCTAAGCTAACATTTTAAACTAAGTCAATACTATGAGTTTGAATAACCATCAGGGTATCTGAACAGACCGCTTTTGTTTGTGCACAGAGCTTTAAGAGATGTGTGCCCATAAACCAGCTTGTGTGCCTTGTGTGCCCTTAAACCAAAGCTTTTCTTAATGCTGCAGTTGTTTTAATTAACATCAGCATTGAGTGTGGGTCAGAAGTGAACATTTCTGGGTCAAGAGGTAATGCGTAGTCATGTGATTAGGTTTTATAGTATTAGCTAGGCATTAGGAGAGATTTTATTTGGACTATATACATATGCTATTACCTAATTTAGTTCTATTATTTCCCAAATAAGTTTGATTGTGGGATTAAGCAGTGTTCTAATCAGTGTTTGGGATCTTCAGTGTGCTGTTGGTTTATTTAAATGGAGAGTAAGATGAGCCTGTAACACTTGGGTGCTTGGACTGAGACATCTGTGCCTGGTGGATCTTGGGTAACACTGGATTTCATTAATATTTCATTGTGGAACATGATTAGTTATAATGTCGGTGGTGAGCTTGCAGTTTGTTTGCACAGTTTTGTGATTGTTTGATTTTGGTGAACAGAGGAGTGGCACATGCAGAGCAACGTGTACATAAAGTGTGTGTACATAAAAAAGCGTTAAGCCCTGTTGTTATGCGTGTATATTGGTGTATTAACCCTTTTCTCTGGTTTAAACACAAAGGTATGTTGTGTGTAAAGCTTAATACATTTCCTTCTAGTACTTCGGGCGGCACGGTGGCTAAGTGGGTAGCACTGTTGCCTCACAGCAAGAAGGTCCTGGGTTCGATCCCCAGGTGGGGCGGTCCGGGTCCTTTCTGTGTGGAGTTTGCATGTTCTCCCCATGTCCGTGTGGGTTTCCTCCCAAAGACATGCAAGTGAGGTGAATTGGAGATACTAAATTGTCCAAGACTGTGTTCGATATAACCTTGTGAACTGATGAACCTTGTGTAGTGAGTAACTACCATTCCTGTCATGAATGTAACCAAAGTGTAAAACATGACGATAAAATCATAATAAATAAACAAACAAACTAGTACTTCTCCTTCTAGTAAACACATTATTAATTGTCAGCTCATATCAGGAGCTGTCCAGTCCTTACAAGCTTGCCAGCTGAACTTGGCCTGTGTCCATCATATTCATAACCGTTTATGTAGTGTGAGTGGTTGAGCGAAGTGAATTTTCCCAGCTGCTGTTTATTCACTGACTTACAGGCGTTCTCATTCATGCTTGGAATTTTTTCGCAATCTAAAGAGCCTCTGGGGGCTCCGGTTTCCTCCTACAGTTCAAATGTAAGTCAGAGTTGGAGATAAAAATTGCCCACGGTGGTGTTTGACATTAATCTTGAACTGATGAATCCTGTGTAACCTGTAACTACCTGTTCTGTCATGAATGCAATCAAAGAGTAAAACATGACATAAACATGAGCAATGGAGAAATATGGTTGGAATTAAATAGTGACAACACTCAAAATAATGGGCTGTGTTCAAAACAGTATACTACACCCCCAACAGCCTTACTATTTGTAGTTTACTCTTAAGTATTATGATATTTGCAACACAGCCCTGTCAGTCAGCAGCAGCCTCTCTCTCATGCTCTGTATAAAAGAGGTTTAAGGTAAATGTTGTGGTAATACACTCCTAAATATTTTCAAGTCAGGTCATGTTTATTTATAAAGCGCCTTCAAAGACATTGAGTGTCGTCCAAAAGCCTGTGAAGATAAATAGGTCTTTAAGTTGGATTTAAAACCGTCAGTTGTGGGGGACGTCTTAATAAAAAGTGGCAAGCTGGGCCGGCAACAGAGAAAGCCTGGTCACCTTTGGACCTCATCCCAGAGTTTGGGACGGTTAAAAGCAACTGATCAGATGATCTTAGAATTCTTGAGGAAGAGTGAACTTTAGGGATGTAACGATACACTCTACCCACGATGCGATACGATTCATGATACTGGGTTCACGATACAAAATGAAATTGAAGACAAATTATGACAACGTTTCCTTTCATTATTTCTCTTTAAAAAAATTCAAATAAAATACTGTATTTGTGCTTATCTTTTATTTATCTAAATAATGAATGCCCTTTTATTTCTGAGGTAGGTACAAACTATGCCAAATAATGCTTATTGTGTAAAAAAAACTGAAATGAAATTTTAAAACGAATTCCACATTAAATAAATAAATGAATAATACAAATAAAGAAAGTATCCTCACATAAATTAATTTGGCTGGAAAATTCCCTACCTAGCAACTTTGCGAAGTGCCGCCAACCAGGTGAGGTGAATAGCGCCAGTGCCCTCTGCTGTTTAAAGTGAATATCGAATAATCTTAAATGAATAACCGATTCGAATCGTGGCACATGTGCACCGATTTCTAACTGTCTTGAGGTGCATCGTTACATCCCTAGTGGACTTCATTCCTGGCCTTGTGTTTTGCACAACAATCAATTCTTGCATCACATGTTGACTCAGTTCTCTTCTCCATGTGTGTATATGAACTGCATTACAATTTTTACCCCCCACACAAAACACAAAACTTCCCCTCTGCTCCCCAGTGTTTCTCCCAATCTATCCATATCCAATTAGCTGAATTGTATTGCTGCTGACTTTCACTCCTGACTGAGGAGAGCCGTAACTAACACACACCCCTTCTTCTTTTCACATGTTCAAGGCGGGTTCATATGGAGAGCCGTATCGTGCACGGAGAGTCGTGCACATATCTCCATTATCCCCCGTTATCCCCCGTCTCTGTGCAGGAGCCATGCATCAGCCAGCAGCAGTTATGAGGAATCCCTACGACTCTTCCTCCCTTCCTCAAAGCCAATCATGTAGGCGCCCGGCTGGCAGATAGCAGATCTGAGATACATTCAAACATGCAAGCTTGAGATGTCAGCACTGCTGGTCTAGAGTGTTTTACCGCTACACTATTTAAAAAAAATATTTATATTATTTTATTTATTATTTGTGCACTATTTTGCATTTATTTTCTAGAGAGATCACTGATGAGAGATCAAGTAGTGTGAGACTCTCGGCTGCAATAGTGCAGTGTTTGCACCACAGTGATCACAAGTGATTAAGCCGTGTTGTGTAAGCAGTACTGAAACGCTAAGCTTTTAAAGCACCGGGTTAAAAAGCTTGTTTGTGTTTTTGCTTTCGGTCGCTGTGCTGAGTGGTCGGGTTGATTGTGTTGCTTTGGCACAGAATTTAACTTGCGTTTGTTTAATCTCATGAAGGATTTAAAACATTCTTGGCTGCAAATGAATTTTTCAGTATGCTTCATGCCAGTGGCATTGTGGCTGTGTTTGGCTTGCAGTTCTACTTTTAAGTCCTATTTTTATTGATGTAAAAAGCAGCAGGAAATCACATTTTGTAAATCAGGAATTTTTTTTTTTTCATTTTGTATTATAAAATTGATTTGAATTTTTTAAGTCTTTTTTAAATCCTTCAATTTTGAATTATTTTTCTTCCTTCAATTGTTTTGTATAGTAAAGAAAAATGCACCACAAGAGTTAAAAATTGATTCACATGTGTAACGATTCAAATCGGTTTACATGTACAATGAATCGATATTCACTTTAAACAGCAGAGGGCACTGGCGCTGTTCACCTCGCCTGGTTGACGTCACTACAGGGTTGCCAGGTAGGGAATTTTTCAGCCAAATTTATTTATGCGAGGACACTTTCTTTATTTGTATTATTCATTTAATGTGGAATTTATTTCAGTTTTTTTTTTACACAAAAAGGGAAATGTGCAGCATTGTTTTGCATAGTTTGTACCTACCTCAAAAATAAAAGGGCATTCATTATTTAGATAAATAAAAGATAAGCACAAATACAGTATTTTATTTAATTTATAAGGAAATAATAAAATAAAACTTTGTCATAATTTGTCTTCAATTTCATTTTGTTTAAAGATCAGGAAAAAAATCATATCGTGAATCGCATTGCATCGTGGGTAGAGTGTATCGTTACATCCCTATTAAAGGCATTTCAGCTGCAGAAGTTCCTTTGTTAGAGTTCGGTAGTTCTGTTCCTGGTATCTGAGTCACACAGTTTCCACCCTGTTGGCATTAATAAGCTCTCAGGTATCTGTGGTGCACACAAACCTCAGCGCTCACATTGTCTTTTTTTCTTTCTACTTCCACTTCCACTATATTATGTCAAAACAGCATGACAAGGCTACACAAGCATGTGTTCCTTCCATATACCGGAGTGCAGTTTGAAATGATGTGTGTTGTGGGACAAACCCTGGTGAGCTTTAATTACTTAAAGTGTGTCTTTCAGACACAGTGACACAGCGATGCTCAGCAGTAGTGGCTGTTCATTTTGATTCATTAAGATTAATTTGTGTAACTGCTGAGGTAACGAGAGCACGTCCATGGTGGGTGTCAATCCAAAAAATGTCCGTTTCCTCGGCTGCTCCTGTTAGGGGTCGTCGGCGGATCGTGATCCACATTATTGATCTGGCACAGTTTTTTTACGCCTGATGCCCTTCCTGACACAACAATCCCTATTTATCCGGGCTTGGGACCGGCACTACAATGCACTGGTTTATGCATCCTAGTGGCTAGGTACCTCTAGGACAATTCGGTGTCTCCAGTTAGCCTGGCTGCATGTTTTTGGACTATGGGAGGAAACGGGAGCACTTGGAGGAAACCCACGCAGACACAGGGAGAACATGCAAACTCCACACAGAAAGGACCCGGACCGCCCCACCTGGGGATCGAACCCAGGACCTTCTTGCTGTGAGGCGACAGTGCTACCCACTTAGCCACCGTGCCGCCCACAATTTAAAAAAATGTATTTGTAGTTTTTTGAATGAATTGTGTTGTTTTTATTACTTTTTTGCTTTAGATACCTTGGAAGTGGGAGGGCGGCTTTATTGTTTTGTTTTTATGAGCTAGCAATGACATGGTTGTTCTATTAAATATGCAAAGCCTAAATCCAGAAAGGTTTCGACCACACCTGAAACACAAAGCATCAGTTTGATGATCCACTTTTACCAAATGTTGTAAATCTATTCTTATTTTGACATTGTCATGTCTACAGCAAATCCAAATTTCAGCAACGTCCAAAAAAGCAGAGGATTTGTCTGGGCTTGAGCTCAGCATTTTTGTTCCTGCTACCTGCACAGAAGCTCAAGCCAACTAAACATATTAGTATGGACTCTGAAGCTTTAGAGTTGACCCAGCTGTGCAATGCCTGAAATAAGAGTCTTATTCATTTGTCTGCACATTTTAACCTAACTCAGGATGCTGAAGCAAATGTGAGTCTCAATGATGTACTTTAATGGAAGTTGCGTTAGGCTGGTTTATTTTAGAGAACTAAGTTTTAAAGATAATGATAATCTAGAGCTGATGGAATGTTTATTTGTTTAAATGTGTATATACATCTATGTATGTATATTTAAGCAATAGAACACGAGAGGGAGTGTGTTAGATAACACATGACCTCAAGTGTTCTATTGCTTTTATACAACAGTTTTTACAAAATAAAGAAAGAAAATAAATCAAAGAAGCCCTGAATTTCATAATAAATATACTTTAATATTGACAATACCTTCCACCAAAAAGTAGTTCCACAACCAATATAAAGTTTAACACTACAAAGCAGACATCCCAAGTTGCAAAAACTCATTTTAGGGAGGTAAGAACAACAAGAAGAAGAAGGCAAGAACCTCCGAAGGGAAAAAAAGAAATAAAAAACCTCTCGCACACACCAAAGGATTATGGGTGAGAACAGAACTTTTAGGAGCTGTTAACTGGGCTATTAAGCTAACTGTTCGCGTTACAAACACATTAAAGTTCCCTACACAGTGCACTAGATTGTATATCAGATAACGGATTTAAAACGCGATCGGGAAAAAAGTCTGTGTCGCCTGCGTGTGTGCATGAAGCTTGTCGTTACTGGCAATGCGTCAGCGGAATAATACCTACAGTTATGGTGTGAAAAGACCGTGCTGTTATCACGAATATCAGCACAGTTAGAACGCTTCTCAACCAATCAGATTGTAAGGTCGGAACTACCTGTTGTATAAACACATATACAGTACAATGAAATCCTTTATTCCAAATAAGCTGATCAGAGCGCAGGGCCAGCCAAGAGGCTTATGGGCCTTGCTCAGAAACAGGAATTTGAACTCACAACCTTGTAGTTAGTAGGTTTACCCGCTAACCTACCACTGTCATGTAAACGATGAGGTCCCACCAATATTTGAACTCGAATTGCTGGATTCAGAGTCCTGAATGCTACACATGACATCATGGGACCGCCAATATTTAATCGTGAGTAAAAATGTATTGTGAAAAAATTCTCAAATAAAGTACAAATACTTAATTATTAATTTCTTGCTTTTTAA
This sequence comes from Trichomycterus rosablanca, assembly GCF_030014385.1. Lineage (NCBI taxonomy): Eukaryota > Metazoa > Chordata > Actinopteri > Siluriformes > Trichomycteridae > Trichomycterus > Trichomycterus rosablanca. Next base: position 7,559,548 of record NC_085992.1, on the reverse strand, counting down.
CTCTGGTAATCAGCATGAGTGATACTTGCACAAAACAAAAACTTGAGTGAGTAAACTTAATGATTATGGCTAGTGAATAATCAAGACTTAATCACCTCTGTTGTTTTCACTGGAGTTAGTATTGACCGTTTCCTTGAAAATTACAGGCTGTAGTGACATGAATTCCCATTAGTGATTGGATTTAAAATTGATGTAAGAATAGTAATACAGTAATAATGCACCTTCTTATCTCTGAAGGCACAATACACAGTATTGACCGAGGACTTGTGAGTTTGGAAAATGTAGGAGGAATTGCAGATTTGAAAGATAAAAAAATGCTGGAACCACAGAAAATAGGTTTTTTGCTGCGATCCATGACGACATACTACTTGTTACTACTGTTTACTTCCATTGTGCATTGAGCAACGCCCTTTGTTGGTAACACCTCTCGGTTCCAATAAAAACTGGTGCAAACGTGGGCTAGTTCTTTGAAAAGTACCAAGGTTCTAAGAGGCTTGAACGGAACCAAAAGAGTAACCAAAGAGCTCCACGTCTGTTTATACACTATCAGTAAAGTGAATTTTCATGTAGGTGGAGTAAAATATTATTGCATGATTATACATTGTGTAAATTAGCACAGACATTGATGACTCAAATTTTAGTTAGTTGTAGACACGTACCTGCTTTCTTATATGGTAGATAGCTGCACAGAATCCTGATATTCCTAACGCCTGATTGTAAATCTACACATCAGTATCATGTGTTTGGTGAAAAAGTGTTCCGTGTCAGTGAGAATGGGTTTGTGTGTGTTTTGTGGGTCTGACTGCAGCAGTCCTATCACGTGTAATCAGCTGGCTGTGTGTTGAGACAGGGCTGGCTGCGCTGCTCTGATATTTGGTAGAAAGGAGGGGACGGTAGGTGCTGCCTGACAGATAAACAGGAGTGCATATTGTGTTTGGGTGATCTGTGGATTCTGTGTACTGGTGATTGGATCTGATGCAGTGGATCCGTCAGGTCATTTACACAGAACAAGGGTCAATAATGTAGCTTAATACTACAAGATCAGGTTTTTAGTCATTTTAATCAGGCCATTTTTGTTTGGCTGTTGCACGTGTGGACTGATTGGTTTGTTTGATATTGCACATTCCACTGTTGTCTGGCAGGAAAGCATGTATTAAGACCTGAAACTACGTTCAGCTTGCCACTAATTGGCCAAAAAGATGGCACGAGGGAGCAGACAGGAAGTACGCGTTACATTTACCTCTGTTTGACCCTTCAGTTAAGTGTGTGTACAAGCATGAGGGTGTTATCAGTGAGGTCTCTTGCTGGTCTTGTGTTGGATCTGATAAGTTGCTGATCTGGTGTAATGGAGGTGGCAGTGGATGGACTAAACCTGTTATTTAGCTCGTTGGTCTCCCGTCAGCACTACTGCTTAATTGCAGTTCTTTCTCTGCTTAATGGCCCTGACCTCACTGTAAAACCTATTATCTTTCAGACTGGTACATAACAAAAACCTCCTTTTCTCATTGTTCGTCTAATAACATTTAAAAAAATAATTAATTTATGTATTTTTGTCGGCACGGTGGATTGGTGGGTAGCACTGTCGCCTCACAGCAAGAAGGTTCTGGGTTTGATCACCAGGTGGGGTGGTCCGGGTCCTTTCTGTGCGGAGATGGCATGTTCTCCCCATGTCTGCGTGGGTTTCCTCCCACAGTCCAGAAACATGCAGTCAAGTTCATTGGAGACACTGAATTGCCCTATAGGTGAATGTGTGTGTATGTGTATATGTGTGTGTGTGTGTATGTGTGTATGTGTGTGTGTATGTGTGTGTGTATGTGTGTGTGTATGTGTGTGTGTATGTGTGGACTTGCACCCCGTCCAGGGTGTTACTGTGTGCCTTGCACTCATTGAAAAGCTGGGATAGGCTCCAGCACCCCCTCGCGACCCTAACTGGATAAGCGGTTAAGACAAGTGAGTAAGTGTATTTTTTTTTTTTTTTTTTACCTATTGCAAGTTCTTGACCACTTGCATTAAACCCAATCAGGCCAAGGAGAGCAGCAAACTACCACACGTTCACTCCAGGCACTTGTAAAGCCGCTGAGTTCTTCATCTTGATCAGGCAGCATCATATTCATACAGATGATCCTGCTTTGCCCTCTGTTTTCCTCTACCACTCATGTCGCTGTGGCCATTCTGACCCTGAGGCCAGCTTTTTAGACTGTAGTGGCCCCAGACTTAAGTGCCTTGCCATGTAAATAATGAAATAATTTATTGTTCTTGAGCTTAAGAGGTTCAGATGGTCTTTGGCCACAACACTATGTAGCTTATGTTTTTGTTTTGGTAATAATACTTTCATTTTAGCTGGTAATGTCTGACTTGACCTTGGTAATGTCACTGAACTGCACAGTACCAGGTTGCTTTAAATATCTGGCTCGACGTGTACGGCTTCATTCATTTATTTTCATTATTGACAGTGGATTTGGCACCACCCAAAAACACTAAGGGCAAGGCTTTCACTATTAACTGTACACCCTGGGCATTGCACCAGTCAGGCTCAGTTGACCACACCCTCACGTTTTAGCACTTATATAGAGGTTGCCAGGTTTCTGACAGTGTGTTTCATCCACTGCAAGTTCATAGTTTTGTTGGTAACATCTCTGCCAAGCAGTTATTGCTTGTTTAGACTGTTTATCTCTCTCTGTGTGTGTGTGTGTGTCTGTGTGTGGGTTTATTTTAATTGTGTTCATGCTTCATGCTTTTGGATTCTACCGGCAGCCCCCCCCCCCCACATGGAACGTTTACCTGAATGCCTGCGATGGAGCGCTTGCCAAAACATAAAATTGAGGGCTCGAGTCTGACAGATTTGGAGCGCTTATGCTGTGAAGAGAGAGCAAACAGTGCCAAGTCAAGCCTCCTATCCTCCTCTAAAAAGAGAAAGTATTCGTTTAAGGGTTTTTATATTTATGCAGCCACATAATTGTAAGTCTTTTATTTTTATTTCCTCCTCTAACAGACTTCAGTTCGTTTTTCTTGATTAAATTGTGTAGATTCTAGGTCGGATTAAAGGTTCTTTAATGTAGAAATGATTCATCTTGGTGTCAATTTTAACACCACAAAAGCTGCCGTTATAACTGGGGTGTGTACCTGTAATATCCACTGTCTACATGTCTGTCTGTATGTGTGTATACACCGATCAGCCATAACATTAAAACCACCTTGTTTCTACACTCATTGTCCTTTTTATCAGCTTCACTTACCATATAGAAGCACTTTGTAGTTCTACAATTACTGACTGTAGTCCATCTGTTTCTCTGCATGCTTTGTTAGCCCCCTTTCATGCTGTTCTTCAATGGTCAGGACTCTCACAGGACCACTACAGAGCAGGTATTATTTAGGTGGTGGCTCATTCTCAGCACTGCAGTGACACTGACATGGTGCTGGTACGCTGCTGGAGTTTCCACTAAATACAGTGTCCACTCTATTAGACACGCCTACCTAGTTGGTCGACCTTGTAGATGTAAAGTCAGAGACGATCGCTCATCTATTGCTGCTGTTTGAGTTGGTCATCTTCTAGACCTTCATCAGTGGTCACAGGATGCTGCCCATGGGGCGCTGTTGGCTGGATATTTTTGGTTGGTGGACTATTCTCAGTCCAGCAGTAACAGTGAGGTGTTTAAAAACTCCAGCAGCTCTGCTGTGTCTTATCCACTCATACCAGCACAACACACACTAACACACCACCACCATGTCAGTGTCACTGCAGTTCTGAGTTTGATCCACCACCCAAATAATACCTGCTCTGTGGTGGTCCTGTGAGAGTGACCATTGAAGAACAGCATGAAAGGGGGCTAACAAAGCATGCAGAGAAACAGATGGACTAAAGTCAGTAATTGTAGAACTTCAGTGTTTCCATATGGTGAGTGGAGCTGATAACATGGACCGTGTGTGTAGAACTCACCACTAGGAGGCAGCAGAGTACTCCAGCGGTTAATGTTCAAATATTTAGAGGTCCAGGCATTGTTTCTAACATGCCTTTGTTGTAAGTTTCTCATAAGGGGAATTCAGGTCAAGGCTTTATACGCAGAATGACCCTCTGTGAGAGCGGGCAGTGACTGCACTTTTATTAGAGGTTGTGTGTGAGTGTGGATAAATGACGTTAGGGAGTTGGATTTAACTAATTTGAGAGGAAAAGGGAAAAACTCCCTGATATGCAAGTGGCCACTTTTAGGTCAGTGTGGTAGTCAATGAGGGCGTTGCAAACAGCATAATGAGGGCAACAGTAATAACCCGTGAAAACAGGGACAGTCTTTTAGCACGCCACCATTACTCTTATTGTTTCTCTGTCTGCTTGATAAATCCAGTAAGTGTTTGATGTTTTCTGACTGAGGCTTAAGACAACACAGGATCCCCTACTGCATAATTCCACTTTTATTGATCTGTCTGTATGAGGGAGAGTGAGCCATCTCTCTATTACTGTCCCTTACCTTTTTTAGTCTTTCTGAGGGTTCCCAGTAAGAGAATCTGTAAGTTACTGATACTGACGACTGAGCATCATTAGCATAAAACAAGTGTCTTGTAACGTGTACTCTCAAAATCATTGCTATGTGAATGAATGAGAATTTTTTTTACAAATAATTATTTATTCGCTTGTTTCTGAAGAGATTTATTGGAACAGTCATCCCAACCGAATGAAAACCCCAATCTGTACATTGTAAAGTGTTTTTCTACGATTATTGTAGACAGGACTTGTTTATACAATTGTGGAAGCTTTTTATATATTGAGCTGTCAGGACCTAGACCAGGGGTCATCAAACTACGGCCCGATGCTTTAATTTGACCGGCCCCTTTAACCACAGCAGCAATACATGTTGTCTGGCCACTGTTCATCTTCCAGGAAACAAAAATTGGCCACCCGGAGTCTCAGTAGATTATACGGCAACGATCCAACGGGTGGCGCTCCAAGCATGTGTGTGATTGGCGCATCGATAGAGAGACGAGTGACCGCAGCCACTGAACTGTGTTGCGAAGCAGTTAAGTGGGATTTCGTTATGAAAATCCTCGTGTCCTGTGTTAATTTCATTAAAGCTAATGCTCTTAACTACAGGCAGTTTCAGAAATTCTTGTCTGAGCTGAAGATGTGCTTTACTGAGATCCGCTGGCTGAGTCGGGGCGAGTTTTGAAATGTTTTAACGACCTGCTCCCGGAGATCAACGCATTTATGCATCCAAAATCAAAACTCAAGCACATTGTTTAATTTTTATGCTTCTCTTTCCATTGCTCCCCGATCTCAATAAAACATGCACTCAAAGTAACTACCGTTTTCGGGAGCATCTACTTCTGTGTGCAGACTTTTTCGAGGTTGAAACACCTTAAATCTCCAACCAGATCCAGACTCACTGATCAACATTTATTAGCTGTTATGACTGGCAGTAACAAATATGGAACCTGACGCTTACTGTCGTCAGGCAAAAGCAGGCTCACAGTTCACACTGATTTTTTAAGGAAACACCTGTATCCCACCTGTATGAGGTAGGATAATGGAAATTATTAAAATAAATACAATTTCTGCATTATCATTATGAACTACAATTATACAAAGCACAGACAATACATCCAGTATACATAGTAAATAGCTTTTTTGGGTGTGTTTACTATTTCACCCGCGCTCCGGCCCCCCGAAACACTGAAGAACAGTAATCTGGCCCTTTGGTTAAAAAGTTTGAGGACCCCTGACCTAGATGGTATTCTTAGGATCTTGTCTTCTAGAGACATGTTGAATAAGCTACTCTGAATACATACATGTTAACTAGCCCGTTTTTCAGCAGCACCGGTTCTAAAATTGAATAATTTAATCTACTATATTTTTTTATAAATATCACATATATAAATATGTGAGCAAGCCAAACGTTGACTTGCAGGACCATTTCTATTCCTCCACATTCCACCCATTTTCACAAAACTGGTGGTAGCATTGATTATTGTTATCAGATCCACTAGGTGGCAGCACTGACTGAGTGAGAGTATAGACCTGTGCAGGGTTTAATCTCATCTCTGGTCCTCTGTCTCTGTCCCTCTCTCAGTCGATCTGTTTCTGTCTCTTACTCTCCTGGCACTGATTTAATGCCTGACTATTTTTCTGTCCGTGTGACTGAATGTTTTCCCTCGCTTGGTCTCCAGTGCTATGATTTTGACAGCAGTAGTCTGTTGGACTTTCTCAGCACTGTTATCCCCCAAGGTCAGCTAAGAAAAGACTTTATTTCACGATAAAAAGCAAAACGACAGTGGAAATATTGTCTTTCATCCATCCCCCTCTCTCTCCCCCTGATCTATCTGCTATACTATATCTAGCCTAGTGGGTAAGCATTAAGGCATTCTTTTTATTATCCATCCATCCATCTGTCCATCCATCCATCCCTTCTTCTCTTTCCCACTATACTCCATCCATCCGTCCATCCATCCATCCATCCATCCATCTGTCCATCCATCCATCCCTTCTTCTCTTTCCCACTATACTCCATCCATCTGTCCATCCATGTGTTCATTCATCCATCCATCCCTTCTTCTCTTTCCCACTATACTCCATCCATCCATCCATCCATCTGTCCATTCATCCATCCATCCCTTCTTCTCTTTCCCACTATACTCCATCCATCCATCCATCCATCCATCCATCTGTCCATCCATCCATCCCTTCTTCTCTTTCCCACTATACTCCATCCATCCATCCATCCATCTGTCCATTCATCCATCCATCCCTTCTTCTCTTTCCCACTATACTCCATCCATCCGTCCATCCATCCATCCATCTGTCCATTCATCCATCCATCCCTTCTTCTCTTTCCCACTATACTCCATCCATCCGTCCATCCGTCCATCCATCTGTCCATTCATCCATCCATCCCTTCTTCTCTTTCCCACTATACTCCATCCATCTGTCCATCCATGTGTTCATTCATCCATCCATCCCTTCTTCTCTTTCCCACTATACTCCATCCATCCATCCATCCATCCATCTATCTGTCCATTCATCCATCCATCCCTTCTTCTCTTTCCCACTATACTCCATCCATCTGTCCATCCATGTGTTCATCCATCCATCCATCCATCCATCCATCCCTTCTTCTCTTTCCCACTATACTCCATCCATCCATCTGTCCATCCATCCGTCCATCCATCCGTCCATCCATCCCTTCTTCTCTTTCCCACTATACTCCAGCCATCCATCCATCCATCTCCCTCTTTCTCCACTTTAGTATATATCTAAAAGTATTTGGACACCTGACCATAAGCATGTTGAACATCCTATTTCAAAAACAAATAATATTAAACCAGAGTGACCTCTATGTGACCTTTCAGCTGTACTGACAGCCAGAAGGCTTCTCACAAGACGTTGAATTATGTCTGTCTGTCAGGCTAGTTTACTGTATACTCTCAAAGTACTGCAGGCCTTCTTTAAATTTATTGCTGGACCACCAGCTGAACCACCAATCACCAACGTTCAGCAACAGCAGAGGCGGTTCACATTCCAACACAAAGTGAATAGGCAGGTATGAAGGATTTATTAGCTTAGATTTGTATTTGTTTAAGGGTTGATTGTCAAATTATGAGTAGATCAAGTAAAATTAGAATTGCTCACTTTTAAAATGTTATTTCACCCTGTGAGGACATAGAGGACCATGAGAGTTCTTCTCTAAAAATATTTGCAGTCACAGTAACAAATGTGCTTTTCATTGCAGAGCTGCTCCAGTTTCTGGAGTATCTGTCTGCTTCAATCTGAGTTCTATTTCCCAGCATGCCGTGTTGTGGGTGGTCTGGGTTGGTGGCTGCTTTTATTGGCTCTGTCTTTGCGTCTCTCTTGAGCATAACTAATCAATAAGCACCGGCAGGCTGTGCTTTAAAGTCAGGCTACAAAGTGAGCAATGGCAGAAGGAGAGACAGACTGCTTCCCCAGGGAGAGTGATTCATTGTTCATCTCTCGGAGAACATTGAGGTCTTCCATCTCTTTCATCTGTGTCATGAAAAGATATAGAACTGGTTGACGTGAGCTCAGTGTGTCCACAGTGTGCAGATAGAGACTTAGCTGTGTATTAAAGTAATGTAGAATCATACCATAATAGATGAAGACCTGTGTATGTTTCAATTACAATGGGACACTTGAGGTTAGTTTTACATAGTTTACAAAAGTGAACAATGTCTGTATGTACTGTGGTTGGGGCATAAGCATTATTTTCTCCTTCTCTAAGTATACATTACTGGTAGGGCTGGCACTGATCTGATACTGGCCCAAATCACTGAATCAGATATCGGAAGTAAAAAACGTGTAATCCGATCTGATACTGTTTCTTAATGTAAATAACACAATGTAAATAACACATAATGTAAATAACACAATGTAAATTAGGCCGTTTTTTGTGTGTAAAGCAAATAACACACGAAGATCCGTTCCAACAGAGTGCCGTTTATTGCCAGCTCACTCGACAACTGCCGTAACAAGGTGCATCTTGATGACATCATTAACATGTGCCACTGATCTACAACTCATCCTCAACAGCCATTCAGAAATTAAAACACACTGATCTACTTTTTTTATCATTTCATATCTTTTAGCATTTTAAAAAAATCATCTACTACTGCCACATCTAAAAACACTGTTTAAACACAATAAAAATCACTTTATAAATGATAAATCGCTCACCTGAGATAAAGACAATCTATCTTGTCCTGGCTTGAAGATCTCTCACATCCTCAACAATTAATCAGTGTTAATGAAATAAAACAAATTACACCATTTCCCGTTTAGCCACAGATGTCCTCTTCAAAATCCAGCAGGGATTAATTACCTAAAAATGTGACAGAACTTTAACGGAAAATCTTAACCAAACAGTGCTCAATTCTAATTGGTCCATCGTGTTTGAGTGACATCCACATCTTCCAATTGTAGACACAACAAGCCAAAAATGCTTCTAAATGTTCTGTGTAAAAGTGAAAATAAAAACAGCAGTTCTGCATAAGTGTGATGATGTAGGTTCTGCATTTATTATTATTATTATTTATTATTTATCAACTTTATATTTGAATAGAATAGAGTAGAATAGAATAAAATGCCTTTATTTGTCATATACACATGTACAGTACAATGAAATTCTTTTGTTGCACATCACAGCTTGTTTGGAAGCTGGGGTTAGAGCGTAGGATCAGCCATTGTACAGCACTCCTTGAGCTGAGAGGGTTAAGGGCCTTGCTCAAGGGCCCAATAGTGGCAGCATGGCAAAGCAGGGATTCAAACTCTCAACCTATTGATTGATAGTTCAAAGCTCTACCCACTAGGCTACCACCGTCCCCATGCATGTAATTATGCAAATAGCCAAAAATGTGTTTTCCCAATTTTCCTCCCAGTCAAATCCAGTTATGCGTTTTGCTTCCTCTACTGCCTCAGACCTCCCGACAGAGGAGGGTCGTGACTAAAACACATCCCCCCCGACACATGCACCGTTCCCGATCGCTTCTTTTTCCTCTGCTTAAGGTGGGTTCCTATGGAGATCCGTATCATGCACGGACAGTCTCCAATATCCCCCGTCTCTGTGCAGGAGCCATGGATCAGCCTTCAGAGGTCGTAATTGCAGCATTTATGAGGAATCCCCCCCCCCCCCCCCCGTCATTCATTCTCTCAGATGAGCTAATCCGTATAGGCACCTGGCGTGCAGGTAGCAGATCAGAGATTTGAACTTACGAGTCTCCTAGCACCACCAAGCGCCCCTAGCTTTAAATAGCTTCTGCCAATCTTGTGGAATTTTAATGCACAATCATCCTCTACGTCAGTGGTCCGCAACCACCGGGCCGTGGGTCATTTATTGCCGGGCCACACAGAAAGAATAAATAATTAGAGATCGCTACGTCAGCAATGAAAACACTGCTTCCATTTCCAACACACGGGTGTTTATCGTCTCATATCACCAGGTGGAAGCAGCGTCTCGTTGCAGTGAAAAAAGCTCATGTGTGAGCAGTATAGTTATTCTATTTTAAATCCTCCAGCCCCCGCCGGTCTGTGAAATTATATCTTATACAAAACCGGTCCGTGGTGCAAAAAAAGGTTGGGGACTGCTGCTATATGTGTTACAAATCAGCAGTTTAAAGTCTATCGCTTGTGGATTTGATCTGTAGATCCACTGTTGGAAATGAATTAGAATGACCTTTATAACCAACAACAATAATCGAACAATGAATTCTCTGTCTGTAATTGGTAACCAGTTTATTATTAGCATCCCAACTTCACACTTCAATTTGCACTGAGGTAAACTCAAGTCTCTGACAACATGTCATTTGTGACATCAATAATCACTCTTCCATCTGTCTGTGTAAATCAGCAGCTCTAATTGAAAATAAATGACGTCTGGCTGCTTTGTCTCATCACGTTGCTGCCAGTGAAACTGTGTGTGTGTGTGTGTTTGGATTTAACAGGAGGCTGTTGGGCATCTGAAATATAGTGGATGGGTTCAGTCCTGGAGCAGCAGACCCCTATCAGCATTAATTAGCTGTATTTATGTGCTGGCTGTGTGCTGGTCGCATCTACTGTCTGTCAGAACCTGGCTGATGGACAGTAGACAGTCTGTTTAGCTTCAGAATGATGCATGCCTATAGCTTGACCTCACTGGTGACATGCCAGAAGACCCGAGGCTACGATCCCTTTCTCTCTGTCAAACAGGCGTGAGTGCTTGTGACAGATTGTAACCGCATTACCGCATTATAACAGGATGCGGGTACTGGTGCCCGTCAAACATGTGCGCCTTCGCACTTTTAGAACGAGAGTGGACTGGAAGTAAAGCCAGGACAGTAAATTATATTAAAACCCCTTTGTTTTAGACACCTCAATTAAAGGGCGTTTGCATACAAGTTTATTTATTATTATTTTTCTCTGTGACCCATTATTTACGGCTTGGAAAAACTCCTAATACGCTAGCCCACTGTTGCTGAGATCCGGGTTCCACTTCCAGCAGTGCTTCCAGTCAGCTGATGTCTACACAGACACGGATGGCTGCATCTGACTGGGTGTGGCCAGTCAGATGCAAGGGCAGTTGTAACCTAGCGGTTAATGTACTGGACTAATAATGAGAGAGTTTCTGGTTGAAGCCCCACCACTGCCAGGTTACCCCTGTTGGGCCCTTGAGCAAGGGCCTTTAACCCTCAGTTGTTTTGACTGTACACTGTACCTTGCCTTGGATAAAAAGTGTCTGCCAAATGCCAAAAATGTAAATGTTTGCTGAACCCCTGCAATAAATTGGCGCCCTGTCCAGGGTATTGCTGTTCTGCACCCAGGGTTTTCCTGGTAAAACAGGGCCCTCCCTGACCAGGATAAAGCGGTCAGGTTCATAGAGGTTAGGTTCATTCACTTCACTAGACTCCTCCACTTTATTTTTAGAACATACTTAGTCTCCTATTTGCCTAGTATAACCAAATGCAGCCTGTCCTCAGCTGTACCCTGAGCTGCTGCAATACTCGTCTCTGTCCACAAGGGTGCAGTATGCTGCCTTCAAACAGAAACAGATTCTTATAGGGTTTTTTAATTTTTTCTGGCCAGTGACCCCATCATAAAGGCTAAACATGTTTTAAATGTCATAATAAATCAGTTATAAGTTCTTATTATTGCCATGGTTTTAAAAGGTTGTTCAACAAACTTGTGATCAGGTGGACATGTACAAAATTATAGCAATTACAGTAATAACAACAAAAAGTGTACATGGCATGATCTCCACATATATCTTCTTTTAATAATAATTATGTTAATAATAAAAATAATCGTTACTATTATTAATTTTATTATTATTATTATTTAATTATTTAATCAAAGTCCAGAACTGTACAAAACGGCCACATATTAACCAATAACCTCTTTCGCAGAAAATCGTACACACATAAAGTTACATACATGCCTAAATACATACACTGTATACATGTAATCCAGCGAGGTGAACCAAAACATACAAAAATCCTCCAGCAAGATGAACCACAACATTAAAAAATACCCCTACTGCAGTAGTCCCCAACCACCGGGTCATTTATTATCGGGCCGCACTGAAAGAATAAATAATTAGAGATCGCTACAAGAGCAATTACATTTCCAAAACTCTTCGGGTGTCATTGTCTTATCACCACTAGGTGGGAGCAGCGTCTCGTTGCAGCGAAAAAAGCTCAGGATTCACACTGATTTTCCATTCTATAGTTACTCTACGTATTTTAAATCCTCCTGCCCCGCCGGTCCGTGAAATTATATCTTATATGAAACTGGTCTGTGGTGAAAAAAAGGTTGGGGACCACTGCCCTACTGGATGAACCAAAACATTAGTTTATTTATACAAATTCATTAGTACGACGATACTTTAATTTTAAATTTAAATAGACTTCTAATAGTGGCACATATACCACCATGATGTTTGTGTTTCATAAAACAAAGTAAAAAACACTTGATATTTTTGTTGTAGGTTCAAATCCTGGTTCTCTTGTGCAGATACCTGAGCAAGGTTTTTAACCCTGTTGATTGCAGGGGTGCTGTACAATGGAATAAGCAAATAATAAATCTTATTACGTTGTACATGTGTATGGTATGTATGTATGTATGTTTGTATGTATGTATGTATGTATGTTTGTATGACAAATAAAGGCGTCCCATCTGTGCTTGATGAAATGCTTTATCCTGGTCAGAGTCGTGGTTGAGAGCCTATGAGTACCTCTATCTTGTTCCATTAGTTTTCCAGTGTCATGCAGTGAGACTTAGACGTCATAGCCAGACAAGGCTGAAAAACACTAAAAGAAATTGTATAATGCTTAAAAAAAAATTTTTCTCGAGTACTCTAGTACTTGAGGTTAATACTTTACTGCAGACCTGGATTCAGCTTTTCTCAACCCTCCAAAAGACACAAACTGTCTTTTAATAAACTGTTATTTCTCCTCTCTTGTTTTTAATATCTTTCATCTCTTTTTTCTGGTCTATTGCTGGTGCATGTGTGCCTGATTATGCGTAGTGTAATCAGTTTAAAATCTGTACCTCCATGAATTATTAATAACCTCGGCTTGTTTGTGAGTTTCACATTTACATGCGCTGATGGCGGAAACAGGCTAATAGAAAAGCGAGAAGACGGATGAACGACGTCGCCTGGATTGGGAGTCTTTAGTCGTCCGGTCCTGTGCTGCAGAGTTTGTAGTACTAATCAGTTTTTAGTGTAGTGCCAGGCAGTATTAAAGCCAGCTGGATTGGGACCTGCCAGATCTCAGTGAACCTCGGGCAGCTCAATACGATCTGAAAAACAATTAGCTCTGGCCTGGTCACCCCGTCATTACTGAGCACTTCTCCATTTTACTAATGACTAGTACACACCATGAAATTTGAAGCCTGATTTAATTGCTGTTCATTCGTTTTAGGGAGATGTCCGGCGCGTCCCTCGAGTTTGCGGATGATTGTGGCACGTGTCCATCATGGCTCCTCGTGTGTTTTGTAACTGCTTCTCCAGTCTGTTTTCAGTTACGGATATTTTCCGGCATGTTGGAGTCGGTGGCGTTCAGCCATGTTGTCTGTGCTCCACTACAAGTCAGGAAGACAGAAGGATCTAAAAAATGGGCCAAACAAACACTTTCAGCAGTCCAAACAGCATACTTGGTGCTATCCACGGATCAGCCATAACATTAAAACCACCTCCTTGTTTCTACACTAACTGTCCATTTTATCAGCTCCACTTACCATATAGAAGCACTTTGTAGTTCTACAATTACTGACTGTAGTTCATCTGTTTCTTTCATGCTGTTCTTCAGGGGTCAGGACCCCTACAGAGCAGGTATTATTTAGGTAATGGATCATTCTCAGCACTGCAGTGACACTGACATGGTGGTGGTGTGTTAGTGTGTGTTGTGCTGGTATGAGTGGATCAGACACAGCAATGCTGATGTAGTTTTTAATTTCCTCACTGTCACTGCTGGACTAAGAATAGTCCACCAACCAAAAATATCCAGCCAACAGTGCCCGTGGGCAGCGTCCTGTAACCACTGATGAAGGTCCAGAAGATGACCAACTCGAACAGCAGCAATAGATGTGCGATCGTCTCTGACTTTACATCGACAAGGTGGACCAATTGAGTGGATAGTGAGTGGACACTGTATTTAAAAACTCCAGCAGCGCTGCTGTGTCTGATCCACTCATACCAGCACAACACACACTAACACACCACCACCATGTCAGTGTCACTGCAGTGCTGAGAATCATCCACCACCTAAATAATACCTGCTCTGTGGTGGTCCTGTGGGGGTCCTGACCACTGAAGAACAGGGTGAAAGCAGGTTAAAAAAGTATGTAGAGAAACAGATGAACTACAGTCAGTAATTGTAGAACTACAAGGTGCTTCTATATGGTAAGTGGAGCTGATAAAATGGACAGTGAGTGTGACCATTCGTCTGCCTCGGAGCCCCATACACAGTAGGGTTCGCTGAACTGTTGTTTGTCTGGTCACCCCTGATTCATTTTGACAGTGAGCTGCTCCACTGTAGTTTGTCAGTCCGCCCTCGTACACCTTTGTAGCCGACGCTCACCTCTCACATCAATGGCACGTGGTTCTCCACAGTTTCCACGTCGCTTATTCGCAATAGTGCCATTTGTCCACTTACATTACACTTTCACCACACCAGCACACGAACAATTCACAAAGTACACAGTTTCAGAAGTACTGCCACTCTCTCAGAGATTTTTGCCATTGATTGATTTCTTCTCTTCCTTTGTCTCCTTATCTCTGTAAATCTTCATCGTTTGTTTTGTCTCTCTTGAGCATTTTTGTGATTTATTATGTCTACTTCTGGTTTTCTGTATATATTATCATCCCCGCTGCTGGGTGTAGGGTGATAGTGAAGTGAGAGGACTCGCTGTCTCTGAGGGTAAAATTGTTCTAGAAGTGAGAAGTGGATGGAATGGAAAAGACATGTTTTTTTGTGATAAATGCTTTCTTGTAGCCTGAGGGGTGACATTGACCAAATGAAGCAGGTGTTCCATTTTCCTTGAATGTAAAAATGAAGGTTGTGGTTGGTTTGTTCGGGAGAAAAATAGAATCCCGACTGTGGGTTGTTTTGCTAAAGATGGGTTGAAAATAGGACTTTTATGGCACTGGATCACGTGGAATATAGATGAAATGCTTTAGGAGGCCAGAATGACATACGACTGGCTGTGGAGATCACTTACACTTACTCTTCTACATTCACAGCCTCAGGACTGTGCCAGTTCTATTCAGCTAAATTTAACGACACTGAATAATTCACCTATGTTTCCTTTTAATTTCCTTCATAAGGTTGTCCCCCCTGCTCCCGGACCTGGGGATTTTCCAGGTACTGCAGACCGTCCTTAATGTCATAATGTTATCCTCCCTGTCCAGATGTTCGCTACAGCTTTCTTTGTGTCCCTTTTGCCTGAATATAAGACCGTCTCATCCAATATTACATGTCGCACGCCCCCTCCCAGCCATCCCAGTGTTCGTCCTGGTGTCTTTTAGTCTATCAATAAAGCGGTGAGGTTCCGTTCCATTTCAGTCCAGACTCAGTACACGGTTCGTATGTAGCGCAGTGCTTATCTGTAATTCATTGCCGTGTAGTTAGGCAGTCTTTGCTAGTGCAGAGTGACTGCAGCATTGACCCACGTCTCACTGCATCTGCAGCAAGCAGCTGTGCAAAGGCAGATAGAAAGAACAAAAGAGACAGTGTGCACGTCTGGTCTTTTTTAAGACACCAGAGACTGGCTGTGGTCCATGCGGTGGGCCAGAGAAGCAGTCAGAATTAGGACAGGGTTGGTTAGGCTCATCTTAGCCGTAAGCCCTAGCTTCTCCACTCAGTTGCTGATGGACTACACCGCTCGTCTGAAATAAAAGGAAGCGGCCAGACAGAAGGTGAAACTGGAATGACAGATGATTCACACTGCGGTGTTTTACTGAGACTAAAACTGAACCTTTTATGTTGGCCCTATGTTGGAGAAGAGAAGCTCCATGTGGCCAGCGAGAGTAACTGGATCTGTCTGTCTGGTCTGTGAAGGATTTATTGAAACTTCTTTTTTAGTGGTTTAGATTTTGTCTTGACTTGAATGATCTGTAGCTTTTAAATTGTATTGTTTGAATTGCATAGATAATAAAGGCTAACCCACTACTGCTAAAATCTGGTGATCCGGTGTTTGAATCTCAGCAGTGCTATCAGCCGGTCTGCATGGAATGGCTAATGTCCGAAGGAAGAAGGAGTGGCTGAAACAGCCTAGACATTGGGAGGTGCACTTGTCAGTGCGCTCTCAGTGCCGGTCCCAAGCCCGGATAGAAATAGGAGGGATCTGTCAGAAAGGGCATTTAGTTTCCATCTTTTAATTGATCACTTTAGGCTCTAGGCTCATTAATGCCCCCGGCTGAGAACCACTGCTCTAGATGACTATGCAATAGGTGTATAGAGCTGGTGGATGAGTAAACAGCAGGCATTTGGTAAATGATAGAGTAAATTGAGAAAAAAAGTAATTGGAAAAGATTTAAAGAAGATTTAAAAATCTTTAGGCCTTTATTAGGCTTTTATTTTTTTTAACTGTTAAACCTAGAATAGAGAAATACTGGAGCCATGAATCTCATGGCCTGCTGACGAGGTTCACTGGGTTCATTAAAGCTCCTATAAGATAAAAACAGGTTGTCAGGGTATTCTTAAAAAATGGAAAACAGTGGCAAGATTAGAAAGTGCCATCGAGATCACTGTATTAAAAATAAATGAAATTAATTAGCACACCGACTGGTTGGAGATAAGGGTGGTCAAAGGGGTCAGGAAGATGATGTCAAAAATAGTTTTATGAATATAATGGTATTCAAATTTAAAGATGAGATGCAAAAGAAAGGTGGGGTGATTACTGTGTAGAAATAAGTATTCACTGAATCTGTACTTTGCATATTCTTAGGATTGATGCCCAGTTATGATCATATCTGCTTTATTAAGCCTTTTTTCTTTTAAACTGAATTCAGTCTCAAGAGTTTTTATTTAACCCTCCTGTTAGGTTATGGGTCAAATTGACCCGTCTTAAGGTTTGAAAATATAAAAAAATATAAAATATAGTTAAAAGTATTTTTTTGGGATGAAACTTCTTCAGCTTGGCTTAATAAGTGAAATCAACATATAAAATAAAAATGGTTTATTTCACATATTTGCACATAGTCGCTGACAGATCCAGATATTTAACATGCTAGATATCTTTCTCTAGTCTGCGAGCGCTCGCAAGCAGCTCAGATCGAGTTGTTGAACAGTTCACACACAGCGATCAAGAGCCGAAAATCGGGCCAAAATTGTGTAGTGTAAACTAGGCATGAAGTGATTGGAGTCTTTAAGGCATGACATTACACTGCCTTGTATGGACATTTGCTTTTTGCACACATGAGCATTAAAGCTTAAAATCAGCACGCTAGTAAAGCTAGGAGCATTGACAACTGGCAGGGAATTTGTTTGAAAAAAAGATTTCTTCTCAGATAACTTGTAGAACTGCTCCAAGTAAACCACAAAACAGCTGAACAAACCCTCAGACTCAAACAGGTTAGAATATTCAAAAGGTCCAACTGCAAAAAGTCCTTGTAATATTGCATCATAATACTTGGCCTAGGTCTGGTGTTTTGAATAACAGTCCACAAGTGTGTGGTGGCTATGGGCTGACCTCTCAGGACCTGCTCATTTCCCTCTGTGACTAATGAAACACATTTAATGGTGAATGAGTTACGCCGTGGCTGCTGTTTAAAGGTGAGACACCATCTCCCAGCCCTTTATTGGATTAATTAACGTGGGTGGGTGGCAGCGGGAATGAACGCAGCGGGCTGAATAATAGTTTGGGAGGGGTGTAGAGATAAGAGACTAGCGGAGCCGTTCGCTCATTACCTCGTCTCCGCCCGAGTTTATGCAGCATCAGGCGTCTTATCTGCCTGTTCGCTCGACGTCCTCCTCTTTTGTTCAATGGGTGGAGAACAGCACTGAGATAGGCATTAATATTCTGTTTAATGGTGCAGCGCTGCTCATGAATTATGGTCACGCTTAAGAAATGAAGAACCTGCACAGCACTGTTTGCTATGCTAATAGATCCCAGTATGTGCATGGTCACAGTATGTGTGAGGCTGGTGAAACTGAGTCTGCCAACAGATCGAGAGGGTAACCGTGCCAGGGTCACCGGGAACTTCCTTCCTTCTCTCCGGTTGCCTGGTGGGCATAAAGGCAGATGCCAGACTTTTTTTTTTTTTTTTTTTTTTTTAACTAGTCACCCTCCGAATACTCAATAGATTCAGTATTTTGTTTTGAAGAGCATTATTAAAGCCAGACAGGAGGCCAAGGTATAAAATTCCCAAGAAGCCCTGTGATTTATGGCCCATCAACCCTAGCTCTCCTGCCAGCATCAACCTACCAGCTGATGTCCGCTTCTCAGTCTAGTGCTAGTATCGACCACTCACTGCTCTCCAGCAGACAGTGCTAAATTTACTTAAACACATCTGTGTTAAAACTGTCAGTTAGTGTACCTGTTTTATTACGATTTATTCAGACGTGTGTGAATGTAAAAGTAAGTCATCTGTCAGTTTGTGCATTTCTGACAAGCTATTAATATGATGAGAACTGTTTTCATTAACTGTGAAAGACTGATAGCAATACTCACTCAGACATGTTTGAATATGTCAATATTGACTTTATTAAGCCTCATTGGTTTTACTTTGTTTTACCCTGTTTCACTGTTTGCACGTGTTGTGTTGTACAGTCACATAATTATGCTTGTAGGGTTGGATGAACATCTGTGTATGCTGGTGGTGCTGGAGGGACACCTGTTTACTTTGGTGGTGTACAAACACTATGCTGGTGGTGTTAGATGAACATCTGTTTACACTTGTGTGGATACCTGTTACACTAGTGGTGTTGGATACCTGTTACACTAGTGGTGTTGGATACCTGTTACACTGGTGGTTGTTTACACATTGTTGGTGTTGGATACCTGTTACACTGGTGGTGTTGGATGGATACCTGTTACACTGGTGGTTGTTTACACATTGTTGGTGTTGGATACCTGTTTACACTGGTGGTGTTGGACACCTGTTTTCACTGGTGGTGTTGGATACTTGTTTACACTGGTGGTGTTGGAGGGACATCTGTTTTCACTGGTGGTGTTGGATACTTGTTTACACTGGTGGTGTTGGACACCTGTTTTCACTGGTGGTGTTGAAGGGACACCTGTTTTCACTGGTGATGTTGGATGGGCACCTGTTTACACTACTGGTGTTGGACGGGCACCTGTTCATGCTGCTGGTGTTGGACGGGCACCTGTTCACACTACTGGTGTTAGGCAGGTGCTTGTTTTTGCTGCTAAAACAAACACCTGTTTGTATTTGTGGTGTTGTTCACTCACCTGTTTATGCTGATGGTCTTTGACAGGGGCCTATTTACACTGATGGTGTCGGCTAAGTACCTGTTAGTGCTGCTGTTCTACAGACGCCTGTTAACATTTGTGATGTTGTACATTTGTCACCTTTTAGTGCTGCTGGTGTTTTACAGACACCAGTTTAAACCAGTAGTGTTGTACACATGTCTGTTTACATTGACATCAGCTGCTGCGAGCTCCTGATTCTGCTTTTTTGTCCACAGGATCAGCATCAAATCTTCGGGTATGGTAAAAATTCTGATTACAAGATCAAACATTTTAGTCACTAAAAGTCCTCCAACATACTCTGAAATACTATTTCATGCTGTTCTGGTTGCCAGGTACAGTGTTTTTAATGTGCCGTTCAGTATATTAAAATCTCATTAGTGAACCCATGCTGTAACATGATTAAAGACTGTTCTGGAATCTTTTGACCAAAATATTTGTGTAGGATGATCACAGAACATAAAACATTAAGAAATTGCTTTAGAAAAAAGCAAAAAGAGGCTTCAAAACTAGTGTTATTAATAATACATGATAAACTTTTTACTGTGCATCTGATTTAAATAAACTATAGCTGCGTCCGGAATCGCATCCTTCCATACTCAACAGTACGTGAAATGAGGACGCGAGAGCGGTTAGTAGGGCTGTCGCGCTAACCGCAATTTTGAAATATCGCGGTATAGACCAGCCAACCGCAGGGCATGCCAAGCAACCGCAACACCGCGGTGTTCACGTTTTTTCTTTCTTTCTTCTATTTTTTTTTGTTTATATTGTTGCAGGGTCCATCTTGTTTTATACGCTTACATTCGGGCGTAATAAATGTTAAATGAATTCATAATGAAAATGAGCTAGGAGCGTAATTTTCCCGCAACCTGTTCTCATGCGTTGCTGCTGAGTGTCAGGCTTTGTGTTTTAAAATGTAAACAATCGCAACAGGAATTATAGGCAAGTTTATTAATCAAATTGAGGTCACACTCAATAAATACTTGTAATTTAGACTATATTCAAACAGCCTTGGTGAACTAAAACACTTAATGACGGTTAATATGGCATTGCAGCCTGCAAATATTCTCTTTCTGGTCTTGCTGGAATGATTTAAATGTATTTTTTCGTTGAATAAAAATGTATTGAAACGAATAATAACTTGAAATGTAGTATATATTGTTATGTTAATTATACCTACTAAATAGATAGTTTGTCGCATTGTAAAGTCGCATGCAGGTACAGTACACGTGTATTAGTGTAACGAGCCCCATCAGAGAGAGTTTTAGTACCGAGGGGAACATCGCTACCCCACTTAGATCCTCTCTAAACCACATCAGGTGAACATGTTGGTTCTTCTAGCGCGCATAATAACGCAGGTTTAAACTCTTACAGACTTTATTATATTTCTTTTTTACCATATTTTGATTAGATGTGTATTTACAATATTTAGCCTGAACACTTTTTTTTTTTCGTTTCACACTGTATATCTAGCCTAGGAGCTAAATGTAAACCTTTTTTTAATAGAGAAAAGACGCGCATCCCTGCTCTGTTCTGTATTTAACATTAAACACGCATTTCATTGGTCTTAAAGCTGTCTCATCTTTGTCATTATAAAGCAATAATATACCCAATCATAGCCTAACAATAAAGCTTGTTTATATAGCTCTAAAATGCAGATTAATGAAGTAATTTTCAAAAACAAAAAAAAATTGCGATATTACCGCGTACCGCGATATTGAGACAGGTTGAATATCGCAAGGGGAAATTCTTTCACCGCGACAGCCCTAGCGGTTAGTATGTCCGAATACATAGTATACATAAAAAGGTACACGAGAAGTACCCGGATGACCTACTTCTTGTGCAGCCATGTTTGAGTATGCACGCGATGCACACTTGTGGTCCGGTAATGTATCCCATAATGCAACTGGAGCTGCGTAGGCGTTCGAAGCGGAATAAGAAACAAGAACGATGGCGGAAAACGGAGAGTCCTCTGTTTACAAGTGTAAGTAAGATAAATAAAAGACATTTTTTAAAGAAGAATAAATAACAAAGAGACGATAAATGTCTAAAATGTTGGCGAGTGGGGTTTGTAATGAGTCTGTAACTATGGTGATATTACGTCATCACGTCCCCACGCCATCACTTGACGTTGGTAAGATAACGGATGTAGTACGTAGCGGTGTTGTGTAGGGCTGTCGCGGTGAAAGAATTTCCCCTTGCGATATTCAACCTGTCTTAATATCGCGGTATGCGGTAATATCGCCATTTTTTTTTTTTTTGAAAATTACTTAATTAATCTGGATTTTAGAGCTATATAAACAAGCTTTATTGTTAGGCTATGATTGGGTATATTATTGCTTTATAATGACAAAGATGAGACGGCTTTAAGACCAATGAAATGCGTGTTTAATGTTAAATACAGAACAGAGCAGGGATGTGCGTCTTTTCTCTATTAAAAAAAGGTTTACATTTAGCTCCTAGGCTAGATATACAGTGTGAAACGAAAAAAAAAAGTGTTTAGGCTAAATATTGTAAATACACATCTAATCAAAATATGGTAAAAAAGAAATATAATAAAGTCTGTAAGAGTTTAAACCTGCGTTATTATGCGCGCTAGAAGAACCAACATGTTCACCTGATGTGGTTTAGAGAGAATCTGAGTGGGGTAGCGATGTTCCCCTCGGTACTAAAACTCTCTCTGATGGGGCTCGTTACACTAATACACGTGTACTGTACCTGCATGCGACTTTACAATGCGACAAACTATCTATTTAGTAGGTATAATTAACATAACAATATATACTACATTTCAAGTTATTATTCGTTTCAATACATTTTTATTCAACGAAAAAATACATTTAAATCATTCCAGCAAGACCAGAAAGAGAATATTTGCAGGCTGCAATGCCATATTAACCGTCATTAAGTGTTTTAGTTCACCAAGGCTGTTTGAATATAGTCTAAATTACAAGTATTTATTGAGTGTGACCTCAATTTGATTAATAAACTTGCCTATAATTCCTGTTGCGATTGTTTACATTTTAAAACACAAAGCCTGACACTCAGCAGCAACGCATGAGAACAGGTTGCGGGAAAATTACGCTCCTAGCTCATTTTCATTATGAATTCATTTAACATTTATTACGCCCGAATGTAAGCGTATAAAACAAGATGGACCCTGCAACAATATAAACAAAAAAAAATAGAAGAAAGAAAGAAAAAACGTGAACACCGCGGTGTTGCGGTTGCTTGGCATGCCCTGCGGTTGGCTGGTCTATACCGCGATATTTCAAAATTGCGGTTAGCGCGACAGCCCTAGTGTTGTGTGCATACTGCATACTTCTGTACTGAAAGTATGTACTTTTTTACTGGCCGAGTAGTGCATACTTCCTCCAATCTAGTACATACTCTGTATGTAAGTATGCGATTCCGGACGCAGCTAATGTTCTACTCAAATACAAGCGTTCACTAGTTTAACAGATTCTTAGTGAACCAAAGGTGTCATAATTAAAGTCCTCCCTAATTTACGGCTGTGAAAATTACATCACGGACCGTAAAATGTGGCGTGAAATTTAATATTTAATATTTAAGGTTTGTGTTTAGCGATTTAACCTTTTTCATTTCTGTTGCGTTCAAGTGTCTCATGTTTACTGGTTTATTTGGACTATGAGGGGTTCCTAGCAATCTCACGATAATTCAGGTGGCCAAGTGGGTAGCACTGTCGTCTCACAGCAAGAAGGTCCTGGGTTCGATCTCCAGGTGGGGCGGTCCGGGTCCTTTCTGTGTGGAGTTCGCATGTTCTCCCCGTGTCCGTGTGGGTTTTCTCCTGGTGCTCCGGTTTCCTCCCACAGTCCAAAGACATGCAAGTGAGGTGAACTGGAGACACTAAATTGTCCATGACTGTGTTTGATATAACCTTGTGAACTGATGAATCTTGTGTAATGAGTAACTACCGTTTCTGTCATGAATGTAACCAAAGTGTAAAACATGACGTTAAAATCCTAATAAACAAACAAACGGCAATTCAGTTAGCAATCACTTAGTCATAATGTCCAAGTGTAAAGCTTGATTCAGCTAACTGAGTTTGGAAAACTCTCAACCAATTCTCTGTGTGTGTGTGTGTGGGGGGTGGGGGGGTACACAGACAAGTATTTTTGTATTTGAAACAAAGCCTCACACCGTTGCTGAATGTTCTAGGTTTACATTCAACCATTAAGTTAGGCTGTGCTGTGTATTGTAGCTTCCATTTATTCTATCATTCAGTTTATTTAAGAGTAATTTAATGACTGACACTTCACAGGCGGACTTTGATAGATCGGTTCTATAAAATGTGTTCTTTTTGTTTGTGCAGGACCTCGATGGGCCTCCTGGAACCTCGGTGTGTTCATCTGCATCAGGTGTGCTGGAATTCACCGGAATCTAGGAGTGCACATATCACGTGTCAAATCGGTCAACCTGGACCAATGGACCCCCGAGCAAATTCAGGTACAGTCTCTTTACATCACGTATGAATATGCAAGAAGGTCCTGGGTTTGGTTCCCAGGTGGGGCGGTCCAGGTACTTTCTGTGATGAGTTTGCATGTTCTCTCCATGTCTGTGTGGGTCTTCTGGGAGCTCCGGTTTCCTCCCACAGTCCAAAGACATGCCTGTCAACCTGTCCAGTGAATTGTACCAATTGTGACCCTGAATCAGATGAAGCTTATTATTAATGTTTATCGTAATTATTATAATTATATGACTAGTAATCTGAAGGTTGCTACTTCAAGCCACACTATTGTCAAGTTGCCACTGTTGGGCCCCAATCAAGGCCCTTAATCCTCAATTGCTTAAATTGTATGCTGTTTATCAGCTCCACCTACCATATAGGAGCACTTTGTAGTTCTACAATTACTGACTAGTCCTTTTAACCTGTTTTCACCCTGTTCTTCAATAGTCACGACCCCCACAGAGCAGGTATTATTTAGGTGGTGGATGATCCTCAGCACTGCAGTGACACTGACATGGTGGTGGTGTGTTAGTGTGTGTTGTGCTGGTATGAGTGAATCAGACACAGCAGCGCTGCTGGAGTTTTTAAATACCGTGTCCACTCACTGTCCACTCTATTAGACACTCCTACCTAGTTGGTCCACCTTGTAGATGTAAAGTCAGAGACGATCGCTCATCTATTGTTTGAGTTGCTTTTTCAGATCTTCATCAGTGGTCACAGGACGCTGCTCACAGGGCGCTGTTGGCTGGATATTTTTGGTTGGTGGACTATTGTCAGTCCAGCAGTGACAGTGAGGTGTTTAAAAACTCCAGCAGCGCTGCTGTGTCTGATCCACTCATACCAGCACAACACACTCTAACACACCACCACCATGTCAGTGTCACTGCAGTGCTGAGAATGACCCACCACCTAAATAATACCTGCTCTGTAGTGGTCCTGTGGGGGTCCTGACCATTAAAGAATGGGGTGAAAGGGGGTTAACAAAGCATGCAGAGAAACAGATGGACTACAGTCAGTAATTGTAGATCTACAAAGTGCTTCTATATGGTAAATGGAGCTGATAAAATGGACAGTGAGTGTAGAAACAAGGAGGTGGTTTTAATGTTATGGCTGATCGGTGTATGTAAATGTTTTGTCTTTATTGTTACATTTATGACATTCGTCTTGCATGATCCTGCTAGCTATACAATAACTCACAATAACTCGGAACATTTTTTTCAGAACAGCCTTTTTATTACTATTGAATGTGAAAGCAAAATAGACAGCAAAGACCTGTCTGCCCTTCAGATTTTATAAAAATTGCAGGGTTAAAAAACAATGTAATGTTTTTTAGATCAAGACAATAAACCATAAATAAACCAGACAGACAGAGATCAAGACTATAAACCAGAAGGATTCCATGTAGGAAACAAAAAGAAATAGCTTTTTGATATTGTTTAAAAAGACTCACACTGTGCCCCCTGCCCCCACCCCATTGACAAGGTTTACGCCATGTGCCTTCTATTATGTGAGCTCAGCCTGGGATTCGAACCATTGAACTTAGGCACATATATGCACACCAGCTCAGTATCATTTTAGTCACTTATTGCAAATAGTAAATGTAAAGAATGGACATTTTTCTTTATACAGTGAATCAACTGTACTAAGAAAATGATATAGGACTAAAAACTACATTCTGGAGATGAGCTAGAGTAGCTAATAAATGTTATAAATATTTGTAATTAACGTACTGATATTAGTGTTACTCTGTAAACACTGTTTACAAATTGCGGAAGGCATTGATACACATTAACATACAACATAAAGATTAATATACAACCCCAAATCAGAAAAAGTTGGGACAGTATGGAAAATATAAATAAATTAAAAACGCAGTGATCTTTACATTTACTTTGACTTTTATTTGATTGCAGACAGGATTAACCTGAGATATTTCATGTTTAATCTGCTCAACTTCATTTCATTTTTTAATAAACCTTCATTCCAGCATTTCAGGTCTGCAACACATTCCAAAAAAAGCTGGGACGGGGGCAATTTAGGGCTAGTAATGAGGTGAAAAATCTAAATAACGATACGATTTTAAACAGTTGATGTCAACAGGTGATTGTAATCATGCTTTGGTACACAAGCAGCATCCAGGAAAGGCTGAGTCTTTGATGAACAGAGATGATCAGAGGATCTCCAGTTTGCCAACAAATGTGTGAGAAAATGATTGAAATGTTTAAAAACAATGTACCTCAAAGGAGGATTGGAAGTGGTTTGCATATTTCTCCCTCTACAAAACAGATCATTAAAAGATTCAAGGAATCAGGAGAAATTTTAGTGCATAAAGGTCAAGGGTGCAAGCTAAAGCTGAACACCATGTGATCATCCATCCCTCAGACGGCACTGCATCAAGAACCGCCACTCAACAATAGCTGATATGACCACATGGGTGAGGGATTACTGTGGCAAACCTTTGTCAAGCACTACAATACAGAGTTACTGCACAAATACCACTTAAAACTGTACTGTGCAAAAAAAAAAAAAGCCTTATGTTAACCATGTCCAGAAGCGGCGTCGACTTTTTCTGGGCTCTGAGGCATCTAGGATGGACCATCATACAGTGGAAATGTGTATTGTGGTCAGATAAATCAGCATTCCAGGTCTTTTTTGGGAAAAAAAATTATTAATTATTAATAAATGAAATGAATTTGAGCAGATAAAACATGAAATATCTCAGGTTCATCCTGTCTGCAAACAAATAAAAGTCAAAGTAAATGTAAGAAACTCTTTTTTTTTTTTTTTATTATTTGCATTTTCCATGCTGTCCCAACTTATTCTGATTTGGGGTTGTATATTAATCTTTATGTTGTATGTTAGTGTATCAATGCCTTCCGCAATTTGTAAACAGTGTTTACAGAGTAACACTAATATCAGTACGTTAATTACAAATATTTATAACATTTATTAGCTACTCTAGCTCATCTCCAGAATGTAGTTTTTAGTCCTATATCATTTTCTTAGTACAGTTGATTCACTATATAAAGTAGAATGTCCATTCTTTACATTTACTATTTGCAATAAGTGACTAAAATGATACTGAGCTGGTGTGCATATACAGTGTATCACAAAAGTGAGTACACCCCTCACATTTCTGCAAATATTTCCTTATATCTTTTCATGGGACAACACTACAGACATGAAACTTGGATATAACTTAGAGTAGTCAGTGTACAGCTTGTATAGCAGTGTAGATTTACTGTTTTCTGAAAATAACTCAACACACAGCCATTAATGTCTAAATAGCTGGCAACATAAGTGAGTACACCCCACAGTGAACATGTCCAAATTGTGCCCAAATGTGTCGTTGTCCCTCCCTGGTGTCATGTGTCAAGGTCCCAGGTGTAAATTGGGAGCAGGGCTGTTAAATTTGGTGTTTTGGGTACAATTCTCTCATACTGGCCACTGGATATTCAACATGGCACCTCATGGCAAAGAACTCTCTGAGGATGTGAGAAATAGAATTGTTGCTCTCCACAAAGATGGCCTGGGCTATAAGAAGATTGCTAACACCCTGAAACTGAGCTACAGCATGGTGGCCAAGGTCATACAGCGGTTTTCCAGGACAGGTTCCACTCGGAACAGGCTTCGCCAGGGTCCACCAAAGAAGTTGAGTCCATGTGTTCGGCGTCATATCCAGAGGTTGGCTTTAAAAAATAGACACATGAGTGCTGCCAGCATTGCTGCAGAGGTTGAAGACGTGGGAGGTCAGCCTGTCAGTGCTCAGACCATACGCCGCACACTGCATCAACTCGGTCTGCATGGTCGTCATCCCAGAAGGAAGCTGACGCACAAGAAAGCCCGCAAACAGTTTGCTGAAGACAAGCAGTCCAAGAACATGGATTACTGGAATGCCCTGTGGTCTGACGAGACCAAGATAAACTTGTTTGGCTCAGATGGTGTCCAGCATGTGTGGCGGCGCCCTGGTGAGAAGTACCAAGACAACTGTATCTTGCCTACAGTCAAGCATGGTGGTGGTAGCATCATGGTCTTGGGCTGCATGAGTGTTGCTGGCACTGGGGAGCTGCAGTTCATTGAGGGAAACATGAATTCCAACATGTACTGTGACATTCTGAAACAGAGCATGATCCCCTCCCTTCGAAAACTGGGCCTCATGGCAGTTTTCCAACAGGATAACGACCCCAAACACAACCTCCAAGATGACAACTGCCTTGCTGAGGAAGCTGAAGGTAAAGGTGATGGACTAAACCCAATTGAGCACCTGTGGCGCATCCTCAAGTGGAAGGTGGAGGAGTTCAAGGTGTCTAACATCCAACAGCTCCATGATGTCATCATGGAGGCGTGGAAGAGGATTCCAGTAGCAACCTGTGCAGCTCTGGTGAATTCCATGCCCAGGAGGGTTAAGGCAGTGCTGGATAATCATGGTGGTCACACAAAATATTGACACTTTGGGCACAATTTGGACATGTTCACTGTGGGGTGTACTCACTTATGTTGCCAGCCATTTAGACATTAATGGCTGTGTGTCGAGTTATTTTCAGAAGACAGTAAATCTACACTGCTATACAAGTTGTACACTGACTACTGTAAGTTATATCCAAGTTTTAGTTCTATAGTGTTGTCCCATGAAAAGATATAATGAAATATTTGCAGAAATGTGAGGGGTGTACTCACTTTTGTGATACACTGTATGTGCCTAAGTTCAATGGTTCGAATCCCAGGCTGAGCTCACATAATAGAAGGCACATGGCGTAAACCTTGTCAATGGGGTGGGGGCAGGGGGCACAGTGTGGGTCTTAAGCCGAGACAAATAGGAGGGTTGCGTCAGGAAGGGCAGCCGGCATAAAAACTGTGCCAAATCAAATATGCGGACAAATGAGCCCCTGTGGCGACCCAAACGGAAGCAGCCAAAAGGAATCATTCAGTGCCCAAAATGATACCCGCTCCTGTTTAATATTTTTATTATTAGTCTTTCTGGATTCTCATAAAGGATCAGCATGTGTGATGTTTAAAATATAGAATCTCGTTTAAAACCGAGCAGATCGAACCATCATATCCAGATGCTCCATTATACAGTCCAAAGAACACCCCCCCTCCCCAAACCTGCAAGACTAGCCACTCTATTCTGACCATCTAACCAAATGCCCTAGATACGTACAAACCCAACTCTGCCAAAAATGCCGAAGATGCAGAGAAACCTTTGAACAACAACCTGATTTAGCATAGCCAATTAGTCTTCCGCTGCTGGGGATCCCAATTGCGTTTGATTGCGTCCCTCTACCTCTTCTTTTTCATCCGTTCCTTGGTGAATTTGCACACGAAGCTTCTCCACTTATGCACATATGCCTCGGGATGCTAACCAGGGTCCTTGCACAGCGTTTGATGACCCCAGCCACTTTATTAGTCCGTTATTTTCCCACCCAGCAGACTCAATGGCCAATTTTGTCTGCTGCAGGCACTGCCAACTGTGCCTGCTAGATGGCGTCCAGCTGGTAGCAATGAAATAACAAATTCAACCATGTAAACGGCCGTTCAGGTGGCGCATCGGTAAAATACACTAGCACACCAGACCTGGGATTTCTAATTTATCGTATCGAACTCGGCTCTGCCATCCGGTTCAGGAATGGGAAAGCCGGACCAGGGTTCCTCATAACTGGTGCAATTACGACCTCTGCTGGCAGAATGATGGTGCCTTGCGCAGGGTTGGGGTGTGGCTCTCCGTGCACAAAGCTGATCCGCATATGAACTCTCCTCGAGTAGGTGAAAAGAGGCAGTCGGTACTGCTCACGTGACGGAGGGGGCGTGTGTCAGTTGCGAAGCTTTTAAGTCAGCAGTAGAGGGCAGTATCGGTAGAGGTGAAGCGTAGGGCAATCAGGGTAATTGGATACGACTAAATTAGGGGAGAAAATTTGGGGGGAAAATTGGAGAAAAAAAGAAAGAAAAAAACAATATAAATGATCTACATCGTACATGCATCGACTAACCCTGCATTTCCGATAAGCTACCTTCCTGCTATGAAGATTACCAAAGTGTAAACATGGTGTTAAACCATCAAACAAACAATCATGGCAGATTTGTTCACCTAAAGCCTTCTATGTAATACACAAGTCTTTACTTTACACCTTTTTATTGTACATAGCACACCACTGACCTAAACATGCATTTATTTATAGAAACAATCCTTTATCCTTCACTCGCGTCTGAGTACAACAGTTTTATAGTTGATTAATTATTGTATTTTTTCCTCTTCATTCTTCACTGAACTCAATCAAGCTCATTGTAATTTGTCTGATAGAACTGCTCGTGTGCTTATTGATTGCATTTGTAACTGTGTAGCTCTTTTAAATAGTTTTTTGTTTTCACCCCTCACATCTCTCTGTTTTATGTCTGTGTGCAGAGTGTGCAGAGCATGGGCAACACCAATGCCAGGAAGGTGTATGAAGCCAACCTGCCAGACAACTTCAGACGGCCACAAACTGACCAGTATCCACTTCTGTGTGTGTGTGTGTGTGTGTTAGACTTCTGATGATGCATTAAGATACGATATATTTATTTGTCATATATACATATTATGAATCTTGTATGTAATACCTACTCAAGATCTGTTGCAGGATTTGATAATGTGACTTGCTTGCTCACTTCAGGTTCTGCATTGGTGGGTTTGGTGGTCTATAGGTCAACAGATACTATTCTTTTTAATCTGATAACTACACCAAAATCACTTATAACTACCTGCTAAAGGCAGACCAGGCCCCCACTTGCCCTCTCTGTGGAGCAAGAATCTCTGTTAAACACATTCTCTGCATGCCAAAAGATAAATAACATCAGAACATCATTTTACAATACAAACAACTACAAAGAAATCTTCACCTCAGTCCCCTAAAAACTGCCTAAATTCTTAGAAGCAATAGAACTTAAAAATGCCATATAAAATATATAAAAAATCAATTAAACTCTACACCCTCACAGTTATTCAAACACTGTAATTCATATAAAGTCTTTTCGTGGATTCCTATAAAGAAACATATTAACCCCCACTTTGACTTTTTAAAGATGGAACCTTTAACCTTTATTCAGCCATGAAGATAGCCATAGCAGATGACATGCTGTTATGAATCAAACAAACAAAAATCTGTTAACTGGTAACTTGGCCAGATCTTTAGGGGGGGAAATAACCAATGAAGGTCAGATGTTCTGATTAATTACAATTACTGTAGTGTAATGTTGCTATTGTCTGTATGTTGTATCTTTATTAATACTTTATTGGTGAGTTGTTTTGTCAGTATCATTGTAAATCAGTAATGTAAAGTTTGCATCCACCCTGCTGCTCCCAGGCACGTCACCCTGGTCCTGACATCCATTTTTTCTCATTTTAAAGTCCTTATATTGACCTGAACTGTCTTCTATAGGATACTTGCTCCTACCCAATCCATCTGTCCGGTCATCATGGTCATTTGATCAGTCGGTTTTAGCTCAGTGATGAGCAAGCCTTTTCTGTTGCAGGGAATGTGGAACAGCCTACTCCTGGACATTAGGTCTAGACCTTCCACTAATGCTTTTTAATCTAGATTTAAAAACCCATTTTTACTGGTTAGTATGTTGATGCTTCCGAATGGCCATGATGGTTCTAACTTTGTTTTTAATTGTATGTGGCACATTTCAGGCTTGGATACATGTGCCTTGAACTAAATTGTGTAGTATTCTAACCCACAATTACATGCAGTCGGGTGGTGCAGCGGTCAGTTACTCTAGCGCAGGGGAAAGAGACGAAAAAAAAGGGTTGCAGAGAAAAATATTAATAATTAAATTAACTTGTACGCGAATACCCCCTTATGGAGGCTTTATTTTATGTCTTGTATTGAGAGAGTAAAAAAATCTGCTCTAGCCCACCACCACTGGGAACCGGGTTCGAATCTCAGCGGCGCTATCAGCTACACTTGATGGAAATGGATTGGCATCCTGTCAAGTGTATTCCTTCCTTGCACCCATTATTTCCCTGGTGGAAACAGACCTGCCACGACCCTGACCAGGATAAAGCGGTTGATGAAACATACACTGAAACACAGGAACAAAGACACTCAGCTTTTTGACTAACCCTCTCACCTTGACTTGGACCTGTATAGTGTGTGAAAGATTGACTCAGCCATGCCTGGAATAGCAACAGCTTTTTGTTTGTTTCTTTTGGTGTTTTTTTTTTTTTTAGGTAGAGGTATTGCTTTTCCCCCTCGGTCCTGTCTCATTCAGCCGCTCTAATTGGGTGTGCGAGACAGCTCAGCTAATCCTATATTCTCTTCTCTGGACCCTTTGCACACTTTAATTGAATTTTCTTGGCAAGCGTGGTTCTTATCTGTGCTCTTGTTTTCGAGGCGGGTGTGGAAATCGGTTGGTTTCCATGCTGACCGCTGCAGTACAGTGTTCCTACCTGTCAACATGGATTCATCCGAGTGCTGAAGGTGAGCTGCTCTCAGACAGGTCTATGATAAAACCTTCCAATGGAAAATCAGATCTGAATTATGAATTCTGACATTTTCTTCAGACATTTTCCCTCTTTTGTAGCACATTATGCTCAGTGCTTCATTGTTTCCTTTTAATAATCACAATAATAGAATTGGTTCCACTAATGTAAATGTAGCAGAAAGAGGGAATGTAGTAAAAGCTGTCATTTATTCTTGGTCCATGTCTGTTCCATGGAGCATTTTTTCTCCTTTCTGCTTTTTCATTCTGTCTTTTTTACCAAGGTTATTTCTGCCTCTTAATGGTATTTTGCACTTGCATTTCCCACTCATTTCATGCACTGCACCCTTGGACAGATTTCACCTTTTGACTTTGGTCTCAGGATCGAGGTTCTAAAGCTGCCTCCATCTATTCAAATAAATAACAAATAAATTGAAATGTACGGTTATACATGTAATCCAAAATTTTATAGAATAGAAATAATTTCATATGTATAATAGTGCATGTTGGTGTTTAATAAAAGGCTTGTCTAGGTACAGTTACCATACTACACTAGGGCTGCCACTAACGACCACTTTTCTATCGATTAATCTATGGATTAATTTACCAATTCATTGATTAATCTATAGATTATTTTACCGATTAGTTGATTGGCCGATTGATCTATAGATTTTTTTTTTACAGAATCATCAACGAATCTATAGATTACTGTACCAATTCGACGATTAATCTATAGCTTGTTTTACGATTAGCTGATAATCTATGAATTATATATATAGATTATATATATGTATAGATTATTTGTACAGATTTGTTGATTAAATCTATAGATTGTTTTTACAGATTCATTGATTGATCTATAGAGTATTTTTGTAGATTTGCTGATTAATCTATAGATTTTTTTACAGATTTATCGATTAATCTTTAGATTATTTTGTACAGATTCATCGATTATTCTATAGCCCCCCCCCCCCCCCACTTTAATTGCCGCGGCAACCGCAAAAATCACGAGCCCAACGCAGCAAAGTGTGCGGCGCATGTGAATGCGCTCTAACTGAACTCGCTAAGAAATGCGGTATTCCAAGATCTCCGCGATTAAGAAGCTTAATGAAACAATATAGAAGTAAAAATGCACCCTAACTGAACTCGCTAAGAAATACGGTATTCTAGGATCTCCGCGATTAAGAAGTTGAAACAATATAGACGTGCAACATCGTGCTAGTGCTGCTGTGGTACCATCAAAGCTTTGCACAGTGTACAAACCACATTTTTGTTTTGTGCCAGTTTTAAGTATTCCCAAACTTTTGATGGTTTGGGTCTTGGAAAATTTGTAGCTTTTCTTTGAAAGCTCACTACAGTCGGCCTCTGACTGCTGCAGACGGCATTTTTTAAAACTGCGCTTAATGCTGCCAACCAGTGACTGGATCAAATACGACGTAGGTCATGCACGCAGCAAGCAGTGCTGAGGGAAATCATATGAACAGTTATATGAATGGAATCACTGTAGAAATGACAAAGGATCATTTATAAGCATAGTTTTAAAAACGATGCATCGACTTAAAATATTGCGTCGACGTCATCGACTAGGTCGACCAATCGCAGCCCTATCTACCAGTCATGCTAAGAAAAAGTGGTTATGAGTGAATTAAATAGATACCAGTAAGAAAAATACCAGCTCTGCCAGCCATGCAACATCTTTAACAAACACTGCACTGCTAATTTTTTGTTTGCAAATGCTGGTTTATTTTTTTGCATTTTTCGTAATTTTCTCAATCTAGTCGTATCCAATTCCTTAAATGTATCACTGCTGTTGACTTCCACTCTTGACCGAGGAGGGCCATGACTAACACATGCCCCCTCCGGCACATGCAAGTAGCCCAACGATTCCCAACCTTTTTTGCACCATGGACCAGTTTCATATAAGATATAATTTCATGGATCGGTGGGGGTGGGGGATTTAAAATAGAATAACAGTACTACTCACAAATTCAGTGGGAACCCTGAGCTTTTTCGCTGTAACGAGACACTCCCACCTAGAGGTGACAGGAGACAATAACACTCGATGTGTGTTGGAAATGGAAGCAGTGTTTTTTATTGCTTTTGTAGCAATCTCTAATTATTTATTTGTTCTGTGCGACCCGGTAATAAATGATGCACTGCAGTAGCCAACTGTTTTTTTTTCACCTGCACAAGGCGGGTTCAGATGGAGATTCGTATCAATTCCCTGTCACTGCAAGCACCATCGATCAGCCAGCAGAGGTCGAAAGCAGCAGTTATAAGGATTCCCCTCCAGCATTCCCACCCTCAGACGAGCCAGTCGTCGTCTCTATATACACTCAGCCTGCCAGTAGCAGAGCTGAGGTGCAGGTTGTTCTTGCCGGTGTGTTGCCCTGTGTTTCAAGGTGCAACCTGTGCTCTGGATGGATTAGTTGTGGGTGTTTTTAGTTTCTCTTTAACTCTCTCTGACACAGTCGGGCGTCTCTAATTTCATTGCAGTGGGACTGTAATAAAGGACAATTGCTCCACATAGCGACCTTAACAAGTTTAGCCGAATTAATTCTCTCTGGAAATGTAATGGCACACAAGGTCTAACTACTTTTCCTCTCAGTTCATTCAGTGCGAGATTGAAATTCCCCGTCATAGTGATTTTAAACAATTGCACTTGTAGTTTAGGGATTGGTACTTATTTGATGACTTACTATTGCCTGTTTTGCTGTGTGGACTGCAGCTTCTAATTTATTTTTCCTTCCTCTAGCGGGTAGAGCATTTATTTTCTACCAGTTTTTCTCAGAGATGTCAAGTGCACTAAATTTCCCTATTTTGCGCCTTTTGCTCTCCCACCATCGCCTGCTTTTCCACCCCCTTTTGTTCACTAAAGTGGGGCATGACTTGCAAATTACCACCAACAATTGCTAATTTTTCTCTTTTGCTTGTTTTCATTGTTGCTTTCTGTCTTTATTTTTCTATAATCTTCAGTTCATTTATTTTTCCCTTTTTGTTTCTAAGTTTGCTCCTTTGTTCAGTATTTCATGTTTATTTTGCTTCAGCTGTCTGACTGTTTATCTCTCCTTCTGGCTCATGCACTCCTCCTGGCTGTCAGACATATATCTATTAGTCCCCATAAACTATACAGTGGGGCCAAAAAGTATTTAGTCAGCCACTGATTGTGCAAGTTCTCCTACTTAGAAAGATGAGAGAGGTCTGTAATTTTCATAATAGGTACACTTCAACTATGAGAGACAAAATGAGAAAAAAAAATCCAGGAAATCACATTGTAGGATTTTTAAAGAATTTATTTGTAAATTATGGTGGAAAATAAGTATTTGGCCAATAACAAACAAGCAAGATTTCTGGCTCTCACAGACCTGTAACTTCTTCTTTAAGAAGCTCTTCTGTCCTCCACTCATTACCTGTATTAATGGCACCTGTTTGACCTCGTTATCTGTATAAAAGACACCTGTCCACAGCCTCAAACAGTCAGACTCCAAACTCAACCATGGCCAAGACCAAAGAGCTGTCAAAGGACACCAGGAAGAAAACTGTAGACCTGCACCAGGCTGGGAAGAGTGAATCTACAATAGGCAAGCAGGTTGGTGTGAATAAATCAACTGTGGGAGCAATTGTAAGAAAATGGAAGACATACAAGACCATTGATAATCTCCCTCGATCTGGGGCCCCACGCAAGATCTCATCCCGTGGGGTCAAAATGATCATGAGAACGGTGAGCAAAAATCCCAGAACTACACGGAGGGACCTGATGAATGACCTGCAGAGAGCTGGGACCAAAGTAACAAAAGCTACCATCAGTAACACACTACGCCGAAAGGGACTCAAATCCTGCAGTGCCAGGCGTGTCCCCCTGCTTAAGCCAGTACGTGTCCAGGCCCGTCTGAAGTTTGCCAGAGAGCATATGGATGATCCAGAAGAGGATTGGGAGAATAACATGTGGCCAGATGAAACCAAAATGGAACTTTTTGGTAAAAACTCAACTCGTTGTGTTTGGAGGAAGAAGAATGCTGAGTTGCATCCCAAGAACACCATACCTATTTTACTATATTTTCTTTTAGTTTTTATGTTTTATTTGCTTATTTCTCTTGTTTTAATTTCGTATTTACCAAATTGTAGGGTATATTTTACAATATTTTCTTTTAATTTTTCAAGTTCTTAATCTTTATCTCTCTTGTTTGCATTTCATGTTTTTAATTGTAACTAAATGTTTGCAAGAAGTCTTTCTGAGGTTCTAGATCTCAGGAATGTTTTAATGCTTTTAATTTTTAATTTTTCCTTATGTAAAGCACTTTGAATTGCCACTGTGTATGAAAGGTGCTATACAAATAAACTTGCCTTGCCTTGCCTTGCCTTACCTACTGTGAAGCATGGGGGTGGAAACATCATGCTTTGGGGCTGTTTTTCTGCAAAGGGGACAGGACGACTGATCCGTGTTAAGGGAAGAATGAACGGGGCCATGTATCGTGAGATTTTAAGCCAAAACCTCCTTCCATCAGTGAGAGCATTGAAGATGGAACGTGGCTGGGTCTTCCAGCATGACAATGATCCCAAACACACCGCTCGGGCAACGAAGGAGTGGCTCCGTAAAAGCATTTCAAGGTCCTGGAGTGGCCTAGCCAGTCTCCAGACCTCAACCCCATAGAAAATTTGTGGAGGGAGTTGAAAGTCCGTGTTGCCCAGCGACAGCCCCAAAACATCACTGCTCTAGAGGAGATCTGCATGGAGGAATGTGCCAAAATACCAGCTACAGTGTGTGCAAACCTGGTGAAGACTTACAGGAAACGTTTGACCTCTGTCATTGCCAACAAAGGTTATGTTACAAAGTATTGAGTTGAACTTTTGTTATTGACCAAATACTTATTTTCCACCATAATTTACAAATAAATTCTTTAAAAATCCTACAATGTGATTTCCTGGATTTTTTTTTTTCTCATTTTGTCTCTCATAGTTGAAGTGTACCTATTATGAAAATTACAGACCTCTCTCATCTTTCTAAGTAGGAGAACTTGCACAATCAGTGGCTGACTAAATACTTTTTGGCCCCACTGTATGTTATTTGTTCAGGCTCAAAATCCTGCATACAAGCTCTTAAATCCATGAAGACAGACCACCCAATAATCAGAGAACTGCTCAGTATGGACAAAGAACTTTACAGCCAAGGTTTTTCAATCTTCTGCTGCTGGATTCCAGGTCACTGTGGCATAGAAGGAAACGAAAAAGCAGACAGCCTAGCAAAGGAAGCAAAAAATCAAGACATTGCTTGGAAATATACGTTCCCAAAACCGATGCTTACCCACAAATCAAAGTTTACTGCAGAGAGAAATGGCAAGAAGAGTGGTCCAGCAATCCGCAAAATAAACTACATGAAATAACTCCCAACATCGGTATTTCACACAATCGAGACTTTTAAAATAGACAAGACCAGACGATTATAACCCGTTGCCGAATAGGCCATACTGCCCTCACCCACCGACACCTCCTGGTTGGCGAGCTGGCACCAGTTTGTCAATTCTGTGCTAACCCGCTAACAGTTAAACATATTTTATTAGAATGCGCTACGGTTTCTACTATCAGAGACATTTGTTACAGCATCGAGAATATAAAAGTACTGTTTGAAAGGATTCCTTTAGGAAGTCTACATTTAAAACAATTAATATGAACATGTAATATTTTACAGTTCAAATACCTGTACTTGCCATAAAATAGCCAATATGTTGCTGATATGGCAATAAACCCAAACAAACAAAAAAATCTCTCCTTGTGTTGACCTCCACTTTTGGCTGAGGAAGACTGTGACTAACACATGCCCCCTCTGGCACGTGTGCGGTAGCCCAGTTATCCCCAACCTTTTTTGCACCACAGACCGGTTTCATGTAAGATACAATTTCACGGACCGGGTGGGCGGGGGGATTTAAAATAGAATAACAATACAACAAGTAACAATACACTTATTTTTTGTCTATTTTTGTCTTTCTTTTAGTTTTTGTGGCTGCCATTTCTTCTTTTGTTTCCTTATGGCAGTGCGGTCTAGTGGCTTGGTGGGTAGCACTATTGCTTCACGTCAATAAGGTCCCGGGTTTGATTCCCAGGGTACCGCCATATAAACAGCCTCAATGTGCTGATAAGGCATTAAACACAAACAAACAAACAAATGAAATCAATTCCCAGGTAGAGCAGTCTGGGTCCTTTCTATGTGGAGTTTTGAACATTCTCATGTTTTTCTCACAGTAATGTGTTCAAGTTAGTCATATCAATTTACCTGATCGCATTTCACTTCCTATAATGCTGCTTAACTCCTGACCGAGGAGGGCCGTGACTATCACACCAAGCGCTCCTCTATACCATGCACAACGCTGGTTCATATGAAGCACAGATCTCACTTATCCCCCGTCTCTGTGCAGGCACCATTAATCAGCCAGCAGAGGTCGCAATTTCACCAGTTATGAGGAATCCCCGCCGGCATTTCCACCCTTCAGACGAGCCAATCACTGTCTGTATAGACAGAGCTGAGATTCAAACTCGCGGGTTCGAGATATCAGTACTGGTGTGCTAGTGTGTTTTACTATTTGTTGCACCGCACTGCAGGTGACGTGGTGTTTCAGAGTGTTTTCCTTAACAGTATTGCAGAGCTGTGGAGTTCTTCATCAGGGACAAGTACGAGAAAAAGAAGTACTACGACAAAAACGTATCAGCTGACTCAGTGGTAAGTCCAGCTAATTCACTGGTTTTCATGTACAGGTATTAAAGGTTTTTAATGAAGGTCCCTACCATGCACAAATGTTTGATAGCTAAATGCAAAATTACAATGTGATGTCCAAAATGATGGAATTGTAGTAGATATACTGTACATCGATCAGCCATAACATTAAAACCACCTCCTTGTTTCTACACTCACTGTCCATTTTATCAGCTCCACTTACCATATAGAAGCACTTTGTAGTTCTACAATTACTAACTGTAGTCCATGTGTTTCTCTACATGCTTTGTTAGCCCCCTTTCATGCTGTTCTTCAATGGTCAGGACCCTCCCAGGATCACCACAGAGCAGGTATTATTTAGGTGGTGGATCATTCTCAGCACTGCAGTGACACTGACATGGTGGTGGTGTGTTCGTGTGTGTTGTGATGGTATGAGTGGATAAGACACAGTAGCGCTGCTGGAGTTTTTAAACCCCTCACTGTCACTGCTGGACTGAGAATAGTCCACCAACCAAAAATATATCCAGCCAACAGCGCCCCGTGGGCAGCGTCCTGTGACCACTGATGAAGGTCTAGAAGATGACCAACTCGAACAGCAGCAATAGATGAGCGATCGTCTCTGACTTTACATCTACAAGGTGGATCAACTAGGTAGGAGTGGACAGTGAGTGGACACTGTTTTTAAAAACTCCATCAGTGCTGCTGTGTCTGATCCACTCATACCAGCACAACACACACTAACACACCACCACCATGTCAGTGTCACTGCAGTGCTGAGAATGATCCACCACCTAAATAATACCTGCTCTGTGGTGGTCCTGTGGGAGTCCTGACCACTGAAGAACAGCATGAAAGGGGGCTAACAAAGTATGTAGAGGAACAGATGGACTACAGTCAGTAATTGTAGAACTACAAAGTGCTTTTATATGGTAAGTGGAACTGATAAAATGGACAGAGTGAGAAATTTGTACCCTTAAACTCAGTGTGCACGACTGCTGCTTTGCTCAGTGCTCGGCTTGAGCGGTAAAACGTCATTAAAGTGCGAATATGAGACGAATCTGCATTTGTGTTGAATAACTATCAAATTTAATCTGAAAGCTCCACATGTATCTGTGTTTATCTGGATTTTCTCCTGTTTCACATTTAAACTTGTGTTACAGCTCGAGGTTCTGACAAATTGTAACAATCAGCTTTTCAGAGAGTCTAAAACACTTATCATTAATATATATATATATATATATATATATATATGTACTTAATGTATTAAAAGAACGACATAGAAACACTAAACCTTTCCTAATTATTACTAATAATTAATTCTCTCCACTAATTAAGAAGCATAAGAGAAGTGCAGGTTTTATTGTATTTTTGATTGATGTTTAACCGTTTTTCAATTGTATTTCAGTGTTTATATTATATTTGTGTTATTTTCAGTGTATATATATATTTCAAGTGTCAAAAACAACCCCATTATTTTACATAAGCCTAAAATATATGCAGTTCCACGAGACCATGGAACGCATTAACAGGTTTCCCAAACATCCTTATGAGAAAAAATACCTTAAGACTCAACGCCACTTTCAGAATCAATTTAGGTTGAGTTTCAAGGTACCCGGTGTATATTTGTTCAGGTATTAAGTTTGACAAGGGCCAAATTGTGATGGATAGACGACTGGGTCAGAGCATCTCCAAACTGCAGCTCTTGTGGGGTGTTCCCGGTCTGCAGTGGTCAGTATCTATTACAAGTGGTCCAAGGAAGGAACAGTGGTAAACCTGCGACGTGGGAACGAAGGCTGGCGCATGTGGTCCGATCCAACAGACCAGCTACTGTAGCTCAGACTGCTGAATGCTGGTTCTGATAGAAAGGTGTCAGACTCTATGCCTCGACGGGTCAGGGCTGTTTTGGCGGCAAAAGGGGGATCTTCACAATATTAGGTCATAATGTTATGCCTGATCAGTGTATATTTTTTACTGCTGTTTGAAGACTGCCTAACCTCAATTCTCCGACAAAATGACATAATTGTTTAGCTTGTTAGTTGTTGGCGCTTTATGTCCTCCACTAGCTTCCTCTATTATGTCACTCTGCTGATGGAATTAAGGCTTTAAAACCAGGCGTGAAACGGAGCCGCCTGAGACGATGGTGCCTGTCGTTTAGGCTAGAAAAACAAAAGCATGACGTTGTGCTGCGCGTCCACATCTGCACGAGAAGCTGTCAGAAGCTCCTGCGTTATTGTTCAGAGATCGGCTCTCAATTCTCCAGCATGTCAACACAGGCCGAGCGTGTGCGATAGGAAATAAACGCTGTCTTGTTTTATTGGGGAATAAATAGAGTTTTAAATGAAAAGCCTTATCGTAAGTCACAGCAATAACATCGTGTTCGCGTCCTGCTGCTTCTCCGCCGTTTGAATGATTGTGTGTACAGGCAGTAAAGGAAAATCTTGAGAAATGAATGTCCCAGGATATTAAGCATTAGCCCCTTCTCAGGGTTTTTTCTTTCTTTCTTTCTTTCTTTAAGGACAGTCCTCCTGGTTTTCAGTAGGGATGTAACGATACACTACTCACAAAGCGATACGATTTGTTCCCGATTTGTTTTTGTTTTTTTTAACAAAATGAAATTGAAGTCAAATTATGACAAAGTTTTCTTTTATTATTTCTCTTAAAAAATAAAATACTGTATTTGTGCTTACCTTTTATTTATCTACAACCCCAAATCATAAAAAGTTGGGACAGTATGCAAAATGCAAATAAAATACAGGTGCAGTGTTCCTTACATTTACTTCTACTCTTTTATTTGATTGCAGACAGTTTGAACTCAAGATATTTAATGTTTAATCTGCTCAACTACATTTCATTTATTAATAAACCTCCATTCCTGCATTTCAGGCCTGCAACACATTCCAAAAAGAGTTGGGACGGGGTCAATTTAGGGCTAGTAATGAGGTGAAAAAACTAAATGATGTGACTCCAAACAGGTGATGTCAACAGGTGATTGTAATCATGCTTCGGTACAAAAGCAGCATCCAGGAAAGGTTGAGTCTCTGATGAGTAAAGATGATCAGAGGATCTCCAGTCAACAAATGTGTGAGAAAATGATTGAAATGGTTACAAACAATAAACGTCAAAGAAAGATTGGAAGGGAATTGCATATTTCTCCCTCTACAGTGCATAATATCATTAAACCATTTAAGGAATCAGGAGGAATTTCAGTGTGTAAAGGCCAAGTGAGTTCCAGCTAAATGTTTTTATATGAGAATAGTTTCTTTTCCTATTATTTCCAAGATAAAGTTTGAAGTGAAGCTAAATTCTCAGACTGCTTTGTATGTGAATACATGCCAGTGTGTGATCTGAACTCGTGTAATTAAATATAGATTTAGTCCTTTTCTTCAAGCTGTAATAGCTTTTTACTGAATGACTGACCAGTGGCTTTTCTGACCCCGCCACCATCATCTAGCTCTTCTCCGGCACACCGTAATTGACCAGCGTGCATTGTCTAGCATTGAAGTGAACGTTCTCCATTACTCTCCCCAGCAGAAAGCCAATCACCTCTGGCCCCTCGCCACCATGCTCGGCTCTTTTCAGAAGATGGGAGCACGAGTACCCGAGGCCTTTCACTGCCTCCCAAATTGCATTAAGATTGAAATGGAGATACGTTTCGGCCTCCGTGCTTTCTAATGATAGCCGCACATCGACTGGTCTGCTACATCTCCTCTAGCAACCACTTTGCCTCTTATTCCCACTCGGAGATGCTAAAAGGCGGGGTTCATATGCACCTCCTGGCTCTTTAATGAAGCTGTGTAGTGCAGAGAGTCACACGCATCGACTTCAGACTCGACTCGGACTCGTTTCAAATGACTCTGACTCGACTCATGACTCGCAAAAAGGGACTCGTGCACAACAAGTGTCCCTAGCGTCATCACGTGTTAACATTAGTTACCTATGACAATTAATTATATATCATATTCTGATCGTGTCATATTCTGCTCTCTAATAAAGCTCCAGTCATTTTAACCTGCATCGCACGCAATGTGTAAATGTTCCAGCCAGCTTCCGGTGTAGTGATGAAGCGTCGCTCCCTACCTTTGGAATCTCACTTAAAATGGTGGAATACCCTACGTAGTGCACTTCACAGGAACAACTGGTGTGAATGAAACGCTCCTACAGAATTGGCGCTAATGATTAAAGAACCGCTTTCTGAACCAATCAGACCTTCTGGTTGTAATTTTTAGTAAGAAATGCTGTTATTTGCATTTATTTAGTTTGCAACATCACACAGATGATGTGTCAATGAAACACTTGATCGGCTTTCTAACGAGTTCGTGTTTTACTTCACAACCGGGAAAAGTTTAAAGGTTTTTAATTATAAGCACATTTACCAACTAACGGATTATATTTTTAATGGGACACACGGTTATAAATTTAATAGCATCTGGAAGAACATAAGCTAAGGTAAGCAGTGGTTATGGATTTTTTGCTGTGTTTTGGATGTTGGTCGCTGTGTCTGATTTATTGCACGCTTTTGTTTTGTAATGAAAACAAAACATATCAGTTTAAGCTTTTACCTGGTACCTAGGAAAGTAAAGGCACTAAGTAAAACTGCAAAATACAGTCGCTAATCTGTTGTTGTTGTTTTTATCTGAAATTACAGATTATTTGTTTATTTATACGCTGCATTTACAATATATGTTTTGTGTATATTATATTGACTCGTGACTTGACTCGGACTCGTATTTTGTGACTTGTGAACATCTCTGGTGTAGTGTTGCGCTG
The DNA here is from genome assembly GCF_030014385.1 of Trichomycterus rosablanca. Lineage (NCBI taxonomy): Eukaryota > Metazoa > Chordata > Actinopteri > Siluriformes > Trichomycteridae > Trichomycterus > Trichomycterus rosablanca. Next base: position 7,515,748 of record NC_085992.1, on the reverse strand, counting down.
GTGCTAACCTAGTAAGAGTGGATATCGAACTGGATCCATCAGCAGGTAACAGCCCAGTCTGGACAGTTACATACTAACCAGCGCCATAATGGAGCTGCTTGTTTGACTCGGTCTCTGTGGACCCGTGCTGCTGACAGTTCCACTTCTCAGTTGAAGAAAAAAGGAAGGGTCATCTTTCTTTCTGTCCCTCACTGTCCCTGCGGAACTTATTTTCCCTTCTTTTTTTCCTTGGCTTTTTTACTTCTGCCAATGAATTATGAAACTCGGTCAGTTTCAGGTCTGTCAGTGTAACGGCCATGATTGTCTTCAGACTATATTTACAAGGATATTCTTTACATATATTACAAAAGCTTAGCAGATTATTAGCATTGACATAATAGAAGAATTTAAAAGTAGACTAGGTGTCTAGGTATGTGTCTAGGCAAATATTAAGCAATGATGTGCATTCATATCTTGTGAGGGGAAATATCCTCCACTCAGTGGTCCTGTCTGTTCCAGGGCGGGGCGTACAATGGCTGACCCTGCGCTCTTACCCCAGCGTCAAAACAAGCTGTGATATGCAAAAAGAATTTAATTGTACTGTACACGCATATATGTATACAGTGATCAACCATAACATAACATCTACACTCACTGTCCATTTTATCAGCCCCACTAACCATATAGAAGCACCTTGTAGTTCTACAATTACTGACTGTAGTCTATCTATTTCTCTACATGCTTTGTTACCCCCCTTTCATGCTGTTCTTCAATGGCCAGGACTCTCCCAGGACCACCACAGAGCAGGTATTATTTAGGTGGTGGATCATTCTCAGCACTGCAGTGGCACTGACATGGTGGTGGTGTGTTAGTGTGTGTTGTGCTGGTATGAGTGGATCAGACACAGAAATGCTGCTGGAGTTTTTAAATACCATGTCCACTCACTGTCCACTCTATTAGACACTCCTACCTAGTTGGTCCACCTTGTAGACGTAAAGTCAGAGACGATCGCTCATCTATTGCTGCTGTTTGAGTCGGTCATCTTCTAGACCTTCATCGGTGGTCACATGACGCTGCCTACGGGGTGCTGTTGGCTGGATGTTTGGTGGACTGTTCTCAGTCCAGCAGTGACAGTGAGGTGTTTTAAAACTCCAGCAGTGCTGCTGTGTCTTATCCACTCATACCAGCACAACACACACTAACACACCACCACCATGTCAGTGTCACTGCAGTGCTGAGAATGATCCACCACCCAAATAATACCTGCTCTGTAGTGGTCCTGTGGGGGTCCTGACCATTGAAGAATGGGGTGAAAGGGGGCTAACAAAGCATGCAGAGAAACAAATGGACTACAGTCAGTAATTGTAGAACTACAAAGTGCTTCTATATGGTAAGTGGAGCTGATTGGTGGTTTTAATGTTATGGCTGATCAGTGTATATGCCACCTTAGATTCTGGGTTACTTTCAGCTTCTGAAGGGTGGCTTTTAGACAAATTTTGGGCTGGATATTTTTGCTGGACCTGGCAACTTTCTATCTAAGATTAAAACTCCAGTCCACTTGCCCTGACTTACTCCTAGTCATTCAAAATGCGTAGAGCATAAAAAACCCTTTTAGATGGTTCTTTCTCTTTTTTTGTGCAATTATAGCTCCCTGTGCAGTTGCTTTTCTGCTCTTTTCAGTCTCGCTTGTCCGGTCACCTGGGTGACCACATGGAGCTACAGTAAAATCCCTGGCTCTTTTCTGTCTCTACTCGTTCCTCAGTGCAGTGAAAAAGACCCTTTGTGGGACTCTGTGAAAGGAAAAGACATCTATCTTTTCTACAGGAGAACCTCGAGCACACAGGCTGAGGCGGAGAGGCTGGCTGGCTAGCTGGCATTCGTATCCGGCAGCTGCTGTCTGTGCCAGATTACAATTATATAATGGACATGATCCACTGACTGGAAAGCTGGATTTTGTTCCTTGCTCCAGGGAAGAAGAGCTTTACATTGTAAAGGCTTTTTATATAGATGTCTAGTTTATTTCTCTGCTAGCTGGGCGTTTAACTTAATTGCAGTTATCCCCTCCCTCTCCCTACCAATCTCTGCTCTTTTCTTGTCTTCATATCTCTACCCCTCGTCTCTTTGGCTCTCTGCAGAAGTCTTCTGATGCCGCTTTGCCCTCTGCATCTTCTCCCTCTTCACAAGGAGCTGAGAAAACCAAGCTGGAGGTACTGAAGTGTGCTGGGTGCTGTGCTTGGCTGTGCCTTCTGTTCTGTGTCGTGTCTGCATGAAAATGCATGAAAAACCCACAGTCATGTCATTTTTATATGAATAACTGAAGTCCATGTACACCGATGAGCCTAAACATTAGGACCACCTGTCTAGTATGTTGTCAAAACAGCTCTGATCCGCCTAGACTCCATCAGGTGTTCTGTTGTATCTGGTATCAGCACATTACCAGCAGGTCCTTTAACTTCAAGCCGTATATACAGTGTATCACAAAAGTGAGTACACCCCTCACATTTCTGCAGATATTTAAGTATATATTTTCATGGGACAACACTGACAAAATGACACTTCGACACAATGAAAAGTAGTCTGTGTGCAGCTTATATAACAGTGTAAATTTATTCTTCCCTCAAAATAACTCAATATACAGCCATTAATGTCTAAACCACCGGCAACAAAAGTGAGTACACCCCTTAGTGAAAGTTCCTGAAGTGTCAATATTTTGTGTGGCCACCATTATTTCCCAGAACTGCCTTAACTCTCCTGGGCATGGAGTTTACCAGAGCTTCACAGGTTGCCACTGGAATGCTTTTCCACTCCTCCATGACGACATCACGGAGCTGGCGGATATTCGAGACTTTGCGCTCCTCCACCTTCCGTTTGAGGATGCCCCAAAGATGTTCTATTGGGTTTAGGTCTGGAGACATGCTTGGCCAGTTCATCGCCTTTACCCTCAGCCTCTTCAATAAAGCAGTGGTCGTCTTAGAGGTGTGTTTGGGGTCATTATCATGCTGGAACACTGCCCTGCGACCCAGTTTCCGGAGGGAGGGGATCATGCTCTGCTTCAGTATTTCACAGTACATATTAGAGTTCATGTGTCCCTCAATGAAATGTAACTCCCCAACACCTGCTGCACTCATGCAGCCCCAGACCATGGCATTCCCACCACCATGCTTGACTGTAGGCATGACACACTTATCTTTGTACTCCTCACCTGATTGCCGCCACACATGCTTGAGACCATCTGAACCAAACAAATTAATCTTGGTCTCATCAGACCATAGGACATGGTTCCAGTAATCCATGTCCTTTGTTGACATGTCTTCAGCAAACTGTTTGCGGGCTTTCTTGTGTAGAGACTTCAGAAGAGGCTTCCTTCTGGGGTGACAGCCATGCAGACCAATTTGATGTAGTGTGCGGCGTATGGTCTGAGCACTGACAGGCTGACCCCCCACCTTTTCAATCTCTGCAGCAATGCTGACAGCACTCCTGCGCCTATCTTTCAAAGACAGCAGTTGGATGTGACGCTGAGCACGTGCACTCAGCTTCTTTGGATGACCAACGCGAGGTCTGTTCTGAGTGGACCCTGCTCTTTTAAAACGCTGGATGATCTTGGCCACTGTGCTGCAGCTCAGTTTCAGGGTGTTGGCAATCTTCTTGTAGCCTTGGCCATCTTCATGTAGCGCAACAATTCATCTTTTAAGATCCTCAGAGAGTTCTTTGCCATGAGGTGCCATGTTGGAACTTTCAGTGACCAGTATGAGAGAGTGTGAGAGCTGTACTACTAAATTGAACACACCTGCTCCCTATGCACACCTGAGACCTAGTAACACTAGCGAGTCACTTGACATTTTGGAGGGAAAATGCTCAATTTGGACATTTAGGGGTGTAGTCTCTTAGGGGTGTACTCACTTTTGTTGCCGGTGGTTTAGACATTAATGGCTGTATATTGAGTTATTTTGAGGGAAGAATAAATTTACACTGTTATATAAGCTGCACACAGACTACTTTTCATTGTCAAAGTGTCATTTTGTCAGTGTTGTCCCATGAAAAGATATACTTAAATATCTGCAGAAATGTGAGGGGTGTACTCACTTTTGTGATACACTGTATATATACTGTATATCAGTGGCGATATCTCTAAGACTGCAAGGGAAGCTCAGCTTCCCCTAGAATGTCAAAAAATTAAATGGTCAAATATGTACAGCTGTGTTAACATTTCATTGACTACAAATGTGTTACAACGCGTTCATCTCGAAGACGAGTTTGTTCAGAATCAGCTACTTATCTGCATGGAACATTTTTTTTCATTGCTTCGAAACTCACCGGTCATTGAATAAATGCCACGATTTTGTCCCGCCCCCGGACACTGAGCGTCTCTGGGGGTGAATGGAGCTGTGGGCGGGTCTGGACGCGGAGCTTCTGCAAGATGATTGGAGGATCAGTCGAAAGGCTGAATCCCGTTTTGATTGACAGCTATTTTGAGATCTACACCTTCACTTAATCACTGGGAGCTTCAGTCCCATCGCGTATTTTGCGAGTGAAGTCGAAAGACAAACTGCTGCAACCCATTTCTTGGTATTTGCTTGGTGAAATTACTTGACCATTTCCATTGTTCATTGCGTAAACAAAACACACTCATAGTATTTGTTTCAGGACACTGGTCAAGTCCCTGGAAAAGACGCCTACTTAGGATCACAGGCCATTTTCTTGAAAAGGAACGGAGGGCAGAATTTATATATAAATAAATTGACAAGTTTTATGATGTAAGCCGACAATGAGCTTCCTCTCTTTGAAAGACCAGCAGCCGCCACTGACCGATCAGCCATAACATTAAAACCACCTCCTTGTTTCTACACTCACTGTCCATTTTATCAGCTCCACTTACCATATAGGAGTACTTTGTAGTTCTACAATTACTGACTGTAGTCCATCTTTTTCTCTTCATGCTTTGTTATCCCCCTTTCACCCTGTTCTTCAATGGTCAGGACCAGGTATTATTTGGGTGGTGGATCATTCTCAGCACTGCAGTGACACTGACACGATGGTGGTGTGTTAGTGTGTGTTGTTGTGGTATGAGTGGATCAGACACAGAAGCGCTGATGAAGTTTAAACACCTCACCGTCACTGCTGGACTGAGAATAGTCCACCAACCAAAAATATATCCAGCCTACAGCGCCCCGTGGGCAGCATTCTGTGACCACTGATGAAGGTCTAGAAGATGACCAACTCGAACAGCAGCAATATATGAGCGATCGTCTCTGACTTTACATCTACAAGGTGGACCAACTAGGTAGGAGTGTCTAATAGAGTGGACAGTGAGTGGACATGGTATTTAAAAACTCAAGCAGCGTTGCTGTGTCTGATCCACTCATACCAGCACAACACACACCCAACTCACCACCACCATGTCAGTGTCAATGCAGTGCTGAGAATGATCCACCACCTGAATGATACCTGCTCTGTGGTGATCCTAGGAGAGTCTTGGCCATTGAAGAACAGGGTGAAAGCAGGCTAAAAAGATATGTAGAGAAACAAATGGACTACAGTCAGTAATTGTAGAGCTACAAAGTGCTTCTATATGGTAAGTGGAGCTGATAAAATGGACAGTGAGTGTAGAAACAAGGAGGTGGATTTAATGTTATGGCTTATCGGGGGAAAGAAGATGGGAAGTGTTTTAGATGTGTTTTATGCAATAGTGACACCCAGAGTTTAAACAAATTATTATTATAATTTTTTTAAATAGCGGGCCAATGTTAATTTTATTTTTAAAATACCTTGCGAGCCATTTTAAAAATGGTAACGAGCCGCAAATGGCCCGCAGGCCACAGTTTGGACAACCCTGGCTTAAGTCCTGTCCAGGGCATTCCCGCCTTGCGCCTAGTGTTTCCAGTTGAACCTGACCTGCCTTAACATGGCTAGTGTCTGAGGGGGTGATTGAACCAGCCCTGCCACTGGGAGAGGGTTTTGTCAGTGCAAAGAGAGAGGTTGAGAGGTTTCTCAATGCCGCTCCCCAGGCCAGATAAAAGAAGGAGGGTCATGTCAGGAAGGGCATCTGGCATTAAAAAAAATAATAATAATAATTTTTGTATTCGGACCAGATCCGCTGTGATGACCTATATAATTTTATCTTACTAAAAGGTGCAGATAAAACATTTTAACTCATTTTCTGCATCAATTGTCCTTACTGCAATAGCTGCTGCATTTATATTGATGTTACTCTAGTGAGGCAGATGAGAGTCGGAGCTTGTAGTTATGAGAGAATTTTACATTGAAGTCTTTAATCTTCTATGAAATGAAAAGCAGAAATTGCATGACTGAAAGGAGTTTGCAAGTGGCTGGTAAAAGGAAAGGCACAATTATCTTTCCATTTATCTTTTTTTGGAAATGTTTGGTGTTCTTTCATTGGCAGTGGATTCAGGTACGGGGGAAATCGACATTGGTTCTCAGAAGTAGATTTCCCTCTTTGTTTAGGATGAAATTCTATTGTCGATTAGTTCTATTTTGTAAAGGAACAGAGCACATCGGAAAGTAATTAAAGCACTAAACGAATAAAGTAACGATCAACATGGTTATTATCTGTGGCTCTGCTCTGTAATGTGTGTAATAAGTCCCATGGCTGGATTGAGGTTGAGGTCAGGGAACGTGAGAGCTGGTACTGAAGGAGATCGATAGCACAGCTCTGTTAGCATGCATGAGGGAAATGTAGTAATCAAAGTGCCCAGAAAGAACTCCAAGTAACTGAAACAGACGTGTACTGCAGTGCCTGGCCTTTGTTTTAATCCCTTATCTTTTTTTCACAGTAGCCTTCTTCATGCCAGCTCTCAAACCAGTCCTGGCCAGTCGTGTTTGTTTTAGCCAGATTTAAAACATAGACATGATTGACTTTGTCTGAGGGGGGTAAGATAGCTGAAGCACTGAGATGGATTGCTGCCCTGAACAGGGTGTTCCTGCCGTGTTTTCTCAGTGTTATTCGGTTTACCTGCCAGAACCCTGAACATGATACAACAATTGATGAAAATACAATGGAAAAAAAAAGATAAAACTGCTGGCATGTGCTTCCATTATCTGCATATTTGAAACTTATTAAATATGTATGAACGGCTGCTCAGGTGGCGCAGCGGTAAAATACACTAGCACACCAGAGCTGGGATTTCGAATACATTGTATTGAATCCCAGCTCTGCCATCCGGCTGGGCTGGGCGGCCACATGAACAACAGTTGGTTGTTGTTCTCAGGGTTGGTAAGCCGGACCAGGGTTCCTCAAAACTGGTGCAATTACAACCTCTGCTGGCTGATTGATGGCGCCTGCAAAGAGACATAAATATGTTATGTAAAACCTGTAAATAAACATTAAAATTGGTGTACTGTACTACTGGGGAGAAACACATCTTTCCACTTTCCTAAGTTCTAACTTTTCAGCAATACCTAGGCGCACCCTATGTCGCTTACCACTACCCTTGTCTTTTAAAGCCATAACTAAGCACTAGAACTTGCAAAAGTTAAGCATAAAGCACTGATAAAAAGCAGAGAACTAAGCGAACCTCCTGGCAAAACATAGTCTATCACTTATGTAAACAGAGAGACATGCGCTGGCTAGCGGACAATTACTGAACTACTGGTTTTGATATTTACATTTTCAGCATTTAGCAAACGCTTTTATCCAAAGCGATTTAAGGGCCTTGCTTAAGGGCCCAACAGTGGCAACCTGGCAGTGGTGGGGCTTGAACCGGTGACCTTTCGATTAATAGCCCAGTTCCTTAACCACTAGGCTACACTTGCTAGACTGATATGGGAATTTTAAACAATAAGACCGGACATTTACAGATTTTGTCTGGTAAATCCGAAATCTGTTAAAAGGAGGTCTGGTAAATTGAGGTTCCTCTGTATTTGCTAACACTTAGCATCAGCTGCATTGTGATTTACTTTCTTAGCGTCACATTAATATGAAAAACCGGTCCTGTCTTGAAATTAACTCACCAGAGTAAACAAGACGTTATAAAAACCAAACAAACAGACTTAGCGTCACAAGCTGTGTCCCGATTGGCTGGCAAATAGCAAAACATTTGATGTGACCTTAAAAGCTGCATTTTAAAACATGGTTTAACTTTTTTTATTTGAATCTTGAAAGCGTCTCCTTCCTATAGAATTAAATGTAAAATGGAACACTCAGTGTGAACACGTGTGTAAACCCCTTACTGAACATATAGTACTGTTGAGGGTGGGGGTGTAGCTTGTAGACAATGCCGGCTCTTTATAAGCCTACTGTTACTCATAATAACTTTGTCTGTGCTGGATTTGTGTGGCCGTTCAATTTCCCAGTGGAGCAGGACTTTAATGATCATTAAAAAAAACATTCAAAAGTTTTGAGGACTCCTAAAGCTTAATGGGGTTTAATTTAGTCTGAAATGAGTTTGGACTTTATCTGCTTTAGTCCTTTATTCCCTACAGACACCTATAAAGCTGCATCGTTTTTTTACCTGATAGTGTGTGTTGGAATTATTGTTTGTGTGCATGTACTTGTGTGTGTGTGTGTGTGTGTGTGTGTGCGTGCGCTCTAAACTAGACCTATATGCAGCTAACACACTTTTATCTTTCCTCATTCTGACAGAGGGAGAAAAAGAGAGAAGAGGAAACGGATAAAGGGAACAAACCCACAGCATTTGACAAGGTAATTCAGTATGAATTAAGATTTATTCTGTCGTGTCCCGTTGTTGCTTGAATGACAGCAAAAGCACAAGAAATCCACTAGCCAATCAAAACGATCCTATTTGCTAGTATTCCAGAGTGCCCTGTATCTTAATATATGGGATGGGACAAAGCTAAATCGAATCTACTCACTAAATAGAAAGTCTAAATAGTAAACATGAGGCAGTACTTCGTGAGGGCAGTCGTAGCCTAGGGGTTAAGATATCGGACTAGTAATCAGAAGTTTGCTGGTTCAAGCCCCATCACTGCCAGGTTGCTGCGGTTGGCCTCAATTGCTCAGACTGTATGCCGTCACACTACTGTAAGTCGCTTTGGATAAAGGCATTTGCTAAATGCCGAAAATGTAAAGTAGTCATTTTGCTGACTATTATGTGTGTGGATTGGGATGTAGCCATATATTGTATCAGCCATAACATTAAAACCACCTTGTTTTTACACTCACTGTCCATTTTATCAGCTCCACTTACCATATAGGAGCAATTTGTAGTTATACAATTACTGACTGTAGTCCATCTATTTCTCTGCATGCTTTGTTAACCCCCTTTCACTCTGTTCTTCAATGGTCAGGACTCTCCCAGGAACACCACAGAGCAGGTATTATTTAGGTGGTGGATCATTCTCAGCACTGCAGTGACACTGACATGGTGGTGGTGTGTTAGTGTGTGTTGTGCTGGTGTGAGTGGATCAGACACAGCAGTGCTGATGGAGTTTTTAAACACCTCACTGTCACTGCTGGACTGAGAATAGTACACCAACCAAAAATATCCAGCCAACAGTGCCCCATGGGCAGCAGCCTGTGACCACTGATAAAGGTCTAGAAGATGACCAACTCAAACAGCAGCAATAGTTGAGCAATCATCTCTGACTTTACATCTACAAATGGTCAGGGGTCCTGACCATTGCTGAACAGGGTGAAAGCAGGTTAAACAAGTATGTAGAGAAACACATGGACTACAGTCAGTAATTGTAGAACTACAAAGTGCTTCTATATGGTAAGTGGAGCTGATAAAATGGACAGTGAGTGTAGAAACAAGGAGGTGGTTTTAATGTTATGGCTGATCGGTGTATACTGGAATGTAGCCATATATTGTTTGAATGTCAAATCTAATAGGTGGTAAAAATACTCCTAAAATTGTTCATTTTGGCTCATTCGGTCAAGCCTCTTCGATGTTGGACAAAAAGGCCTGGCCTGCAATCAACTATTTGCCTTATCCCAAAGGTTTTCAATGGGGTTGAGGTCAGGACTCTGTGCAGGCCACTGGCTTTGTGCACAGGGGGCACAGTCCTGCTGGAACAGGGTGAGACTGTCCTTTTCATGTTTTCACAAAGTTTGAAGCATTTAGTGTGTTTTATACAATTTTATACACTATTTTATACACTTATAAGTCAGTAATTAGGAGAGGCGTCCACATACTTTTGACCAGACATTGATTCACATGGGACTTTCTTGTTTGATGTAGACAGTTTGTCTGACCCAGTTCTCATGCTCTAAAATCTCTAAATGTCTGGTGCTTTGCCCCAATGAGATGCTGCATAAAATGAATTCAAGATTTTTCTGGGCATTCCGAATTACCCAGGAGTCCGTTTGTCTTTTCACTGTGGACTGTATGTCGTCTGGAACCCACATTATTGACTTCTTCTCTGCTTCTGAAATGCACATGATTGCCAGTTGCAAGGCGTTTCACCAGGGACTTCACAGAGCATAACGTGGACTCATATTTCAGCATCCAGCGCCAAGGAATAACTTTCACGCCAGCCGACCTCTTGGCACCGAGGCATTTATCCAGGCGGTGAGATGCAGAAGGCCGATCCGAGATGCTGTCTGGGATGCCGTGCCGTTGACATTTGCATGATAAATGGTGTGCGATCGATTGTGGACAGGTGAAACTCTGCTTGCTTGCTCGCTCTTGTTGTTTCGACTCCTGGTCGCTGTGTGTGTTGCTGAAGTAAGGGGGGAAACTACCACACTCTGCCATATTTGTTAAATACCTATTTCAGTCAAACATATAGGGTGTGTTCGAAAACCTAGTGAACTACATTGCTGTCTACTGCTTACTTAGACATCGACTTTTAAGTCAGGTTATTCGGATGCGCTACTTAGACAGTGATTACAGTGATTCCATCAGTTTTCACTCACTAATGGCAAGTTCACACTACACGACTTTCCAAGCCGGCAGGTCGCTGTACAGTTCACACTACACAACGGGATCTCTTGTAATCGGGAGTCTTTCAAGTCGGTGTGGCTTTCACACTACACGACAGATCGGCGATAGAAGGTTTCACACTACACCATCTATCACCAACTGGAATCACAGGCGAGCTTCTCTGGTCTCCAAAACTATGTTTTGTCTTGAAAACACACGTGAAAAGTGACGAAAGGTTTAATGATACCACGTCCAAAAATGCACGTCAACAAGTAGTGAGCGATCAAAGTTTGTGCGCTGATGTGCAGCGTAAAATCAAGGTGAAAAAATAAATGAATCTGAGTGGATTTGGCTACATGAACAGCATGGATTGTTCTATAGTGAGTTGGAGGTTAATAAATATTTTTGCAATGCAACGTTGGTGTTATGTTTTGTAGAGAACGATCAGGTCAGAAATACTGTAAAACTTGTGTGTATGCCGATGTATTCTGATATAAACTATATTATGCCCCTGTCCCACCTTTTTACAACTCCTCCACTGCGTTTCCTCATTGGCTGTTCGACATAGCACGCATTGCCAGTCGGGCAACTCAGATCCAGATATTTGACAAGCTAGACATCTCGCTTCGGGTCGCCGATCGCCGAGTGAACGCTGAGTTGCTCCTGATCCGGCAAATCTAGCTCCGACCAGTCAGCGAGCAAAAATCAAGGCAAAAATCGTGTAGTGTGAACTAGGCATAAGCTAACACAGTTAGCCTCATGCCATTCAAACCAATGGGATGAGGTGGTACAACACGCTAGCTTGTCAACTAACATCCTCCTCCATGTACCAATAATGGTTAAATTGTCGCTGATTAGCCCGAAATTATACAAATTAAAAATCAATGAGAATTTATTTACGTTTGAAAAGAACTCGTTGTTCCGAATTCGTCCGCCATATTTGTAATATTTTTGTGAGAAAAGTTGTGCCGCACTGAATGCTGGGATTGCCTCCACCGCTAAGGCAGCATCAGATGCTCCCCCGTTATTCAGTCAAAATACCTCTCAAATTTAAGGTACCTTACTAGGCAGCATGGGTCATTTAGTCAATCCACATTGATGTTGGCCTGCAATCAACTTTTCACCTTATCCAAAAGGTTTTCAGTGGCTAAGTGGGTAGCACTGTCGCATCACAGCAAGAACTGGAGACACTAAATTGTCCATGACTGTGTTTGATATAAACTTGTGAACTGATGAATCTTGTGTAATGAGTAACTACCGTTCCTGTCATGAATGTAAAACATGACGTTAAAATCCTAATAAATAAATAAATTGCTGTGTTCGAGGTTTTAGTTAAATTGCGTGAGGTTTTAACAGTACACCAGCACTGCACATTCATTTTTTTTTTTTTTTTTAAAGCAAGCACATCGACCTAGAACAGGTTGCTATTAAAGAGAAAATTGTGTTGAGACAGTTTGCACCTTAATTCAAGTCTAATTCAACCAAGAGTCCTGCTGGCAACAGTTTAATAGGCTAAAACAGGCTCAGCAGCTCAGATCTGTATTATTTCGGGTGTATTTCATCAAAGCAGGCAGATGGTGCATTAGTAAAAGCTGCTCTCTCTCGCCTCTCTTCACTTCTTTACATGACACGATCAGTCGACAGTGGAGCGAGACAGTGGAAATGTGCTTCTAATGTGTATGAAATATCACACCAGTTTAATGTACGCTGAGCTCAAGCTAGGATGTGAACGCAATGCATGTCATTAAGTCCTTAAAAGCATAGACGAGGTCACTTAATAACACTTAATAACCGCCCCCTCTCACTTGGGGTAGCAATCAGCTCCTACACAGTCAGCGGTTGCGTTCGTACTGTAACCCTCCGTTTAGACCGGCAACGATTTTTCGCCTCCTGTCAGCAATGCAAAGTTTGACGTGCATTGGAAGTCGGGGCGGCATGGTACATTCATGGTAAATGATTGTACCAGAAATGATTACATTTAATGTACCCTGACTTTACTGGTGTTCAGTGGGGGCGGCACGGTGGCTAAGTGGGTAGCACTGTCGCCTCACAGCAAGAAGGTCCTGGGTTCGATCCCTAGGTGGAGCAGTCCAGGTCCTTTCTGTGTGGAGTTTGCATGTTCTCCCTGTGTCCGCGTGGGTTTCCTCCGGGTGCTCCGGTTTCCTCCCACAGTCCAAAGACGTGCAAGTGAGGTAAACTGGAGACACTAAACTGTCTAAGATTGTGTTCGATATAACCTTGTGAACTGATGAACCTTGTGTAATGAGTAACTGGTTACAGTCATGACAGGAACGGTAAAGTGTAAAACATGACGTTAAAATTCTAATAAACAAACAAACTGGTGTTCAGTCTGACCTTGGAATGCTCTTTTTCTAAATTAGTGCTAGCCTAAATAAACTGCCATCCACGGTGTATGAAAGCAGACTGAATCACTTTCCGTGTGTGTGTGTGTGTGTTATTTAGTCAACAGTTAAAGTCATTCAGCCAGTACGTGAGCACCAGCGTGTTCATGGACGTATATTCGTGCTGTCCAAACACACAGGACTAAAAATTTTAACATGTGTTATCAGGATTTGTTTTTGAATTGTGTTTGTGTTTGTTAAGTATATAAAATGATCCAGATTAGCTTTGCAGCATGATTGTACAATGACGCTAGCATGGAAAAGTGCTGGATGTCCATGTTTGAAAATGAGCATCTTGGGGACAATTACAGAGAGCTCGATGTATATACACAACCATCAGTCATATTTCATACAATCATCTACACTCTTCTACAGTCATGTTCAACAGCTCCTGAACTAGACCCAGCTTTTACTCAAATTACTTTCTAGGAATCGGAGAGAGAGAGAGAGAGAGAGAGAGAGAGAGAGAGAGAGAGAACACCTATTATGTGATGCGAATGTTCTGATTGTTTTTAACAGCTAAATAACCCAAATTAGTCAACAGTTAACCTTAAATAGGCAAGATTATAGAAGCGCATTTATTATAAACACATTAAGGCTTTTATAACAAGGTTCAGTATCATGAACAGAGCTCGTTTCTGCTTTCCGTTATATTTTCAGTAATTATTTTATCTTATGTATTAAATAATTCCATTTTGTAATAGTTTGTGTGTATCTACAGTATCTATCTCTCTATCTATCTCTCTATCCATCCATCCATCCATCCACACTGATTAAGCAATAACATTATGACCACTTTCCTAATTTTGTGTTGGTCTCCTTTTTGCTGCCAAAACAGCCCTGACCCGTTGAGGCATGTATTCTGACACCTTTCTATCAGAACCAGCATTAACTTCTTCAGCAGTCTGAGCTACAGTAGCTCGTCTGTTGGATCGGACCACACAGGCCAGCCTTCGCTCTCCACGTGCATCGATGAGCCTTGGCCGCCCGTGACCCTGTCGCCGGTTTACCACTGTTCCTTCCTTGGACCACTTTTGATAGATACTGACCACTGCAGACCGGGAACACCCCACAAGAGCTGCAGTTTTGGAGACTTTGAGGATAGAATGTTCACTTGCTGCCTAATATATCCCACCCACTGTGTGTGAGTGTGTGTGTGTATGTATATACAGTACATACAGGGGTTGGACAAAATAACTGAAACACCTGGTTTTAGACCACAATAATTTATTAGTATGGTGTAGGGCCTCCTTTTGCGGCCAATACAGCGTCAATTCGTCTTGGAAATGACATATACAAGTCCTGCACAGTGGTCAGAGGGATTTTAAGCCATTCTTCTTGCAGGATAGTGGCCAGGTCACTACGTGATGCTGGTGGAGGAAAACGTTTCCTGACTCGCTTCTCCAAAACACCCCAAAGTGGCTTAATAACATTTAGATCTGGTGACTGTGCAGGCCATGGGAGATGTTCAACTTCACTTTCATGTTCATCAAACCAATCTTTCACCAGTCTTGCTGTGTGTATTGGTGCATTGTCATCCTGATACACGGCACCGCCATTGGATGCACATGGTCCTCCAGAATGGTTTGGTAGTCCTTGGCAGTGACGCGCCCATCTAGCACAAGTATTGGGCCAAGGGAATACCATGATATGGCAGCCCAAACCATCACTGATCCACCCCCATGCTTCACTCTGGGCATGCAACAGTCTGGGTGGTACGCTTTTTTGGGGCTTCTCCACACCGTAACTCTCCCGGATGTGGGGAAAACAGTAAAGGTGGACTCATCAGAGAACAATACATGTTTCACATTGTCCACAGCCCAAGATTTGCGCTCCTTGCACCATTGACAAGTGGTTTGTCCTTCTTGGTGGTATGCTGACATTACCCTGGATACCGTGGCTCTTGATACATCACAAAGACTTGCTGTCTTGGTCACAGATGCGCCAGCAAGACGTGCACCAACAATTTGTCCTCTTTTGAACTCTGGTATGTCACCCATAATGTTGTGTGCATTGCAATATTTTGAGCAAAACTGTGCTCTTACCCTGCTAATTGAACCTTCACACTCTGCTCTTACTGGTGCAATGTGCAATTAATGAAGATTGGCCACCAGACTGGTCCAATTTAGCCATGAAACCTACCACACTAAAATGACAGGTGTTTCAGTTATTTTGTCCAACCCCTGTATATGTATGAGTGTGTGTAGGGCAGTTAGTGAGATGGATAGATGGATAAAAGCGTCTGCTAAATGCAGAAAATGCAAATGTGTGTGTGTGATTTTATATATATATATATATACAGTGTATCACAAAAGTGAGTACACCCCTCACATTTCTGCAGATATTTAAGTATATCTTTTCATGGGACAACACTGACAAAATGACACTTTCACACAATGAAAAGTAGTCTGTGTGCAGCTTATATAACAGTGTAAATTTATTCTTCCCTCAAAATAACTCAATATACAGCCATTAATGTCTAAACCACCGGCAACAAAAGTGAGTACACCCCTTAGTGAAAGTTCCTGAAGTGTCAATATTTTGTGTGGCCACCATTATTTCCCAGAACTGCCTTAACTCTCCTGGGCATGGAGTTTACCAGAGCTTCACAGGTTGCCACTGGAATGCTTTTCCACTCCTCCATGACGACATCACGGAGCTGGCGGATATTCGAGACTTTGCGCTCCTCCACCTTCCGCTTGAGGATGCCCCAAAGATGTTCTATTGGGTTTAGGTCTGGAGACATGCTTGGCCAGTCCATCACCTTTACCCTCAGCCTCTTCAATAAAGCAGTGGTCGTCTTAGAGGTGGGTTTGGGGTCATTATCATGCTGGAACACTGCCCTGCGACCCAGTTTCCGGAAGGAGGGGATCATGCTCTGCTTCAGTATTTCACAGTACATATTGGAGTTCATGTGTCCCTCAATGAAATGTAACTCCCCAACACCTGCTGCACTCATGCAGCCCCAGACCATGGCATTCCCACCACCATGCTTGACTGTAGGCATGACACACTTATCTTTGTACTCCTCACCTGATTGCCACCACACATGCTTGAGACCATCTGAACCAAACAAATTAATCTTGGTCTCATCAGACCATAGGACATGGTTCCAGTAATCCATGTCCTTTGTTGACATGTCTTCAGCAAACTGTTTGCGGGCATTCTTGTGTAGAGACTTCAGAAGAGGCTTCCTTCTGGGGTGACAGCCATGCAGACCAATTTGATGTAGTGTGCGGCGTATGGTCTGAGCACTGACAGGCTGACCCCCCACCTTTTCAATCTCTGCAGCAATGCTGACAGCACTCCTGCGCCTATCTTTCAAAGACAGCAGTTGGATGTGACGCTGAGCACGTGCACTCAGCTTCTTTGGACGACCAACGCGAGGTCTGTTCTGAGTGGACCCTGCTCTTTTAAAACGCTGGATGATCTTGGCCACTGTGCTGCAGCTCAGTTTCAGGGTGTTGGCAATCTTCTTGTAGCCTTGGCCATCTTCATGTAGCGCAACAATTCGTCTTTTAAGATCCTCAGAGAGTTCTTTGCCATGAGGTGCCATATTGGAACTTTCAGTGACCAGTATGAGAGAGTGTGAGAGCTGTACTACTAAATTGAACACACCTGCTCCCTATGCACACCTGAGACCTAGTAACACTAACAAATCACATGACATTTTGGAGGGAAAATGACAAGCAGTGCTCAATTTGGACATTTAGGGGTGTAGTCTCTTAGGGGTGTACTCACTTTTGTTGCCGGTGGTTTAGACATTAATGGCTGTATATTGAGTTATTTTGAGGGAAGAATAAATTTACACTGTTATATAAGCTGCACACAGACTACTTTTCATTGTGTGAAAGTGTCATTTTGTCAGTGTTGTCCCATGAAAAGATATACTTAAATATCTGCAGAAATGTGAGGGGTGTACTCACTTTTGTGATACACTGTATATATATATACAGTGTATCACAAAAGTGAGTACACCCCTCACATTTCTGCCAATATTTCATTATATCTTTTCATGGGACAACACTATAGACATGAAACTTGGATATAACTTAGAGTAGTCAGTGTACAGCTTGTATAGCAGTGTAGATTTACTGTCTTCTGAAAATAACTCAACACACAGCCATTAATGTCTAAATAGCTGGCAACATAAGTGAGTACACCCCACAGTGAACATGTCCAAATTGTGCCCAAATGTGTCGTTGTCCCTCCCTGGTGTCATGTGTCAAGGTCCCAGGTGTAAATGGGGAGCAGGGCTGTTAAATTTGGTGTTTTGGGTACAATTCTCTCATACTGGCCACTGGATATTCAACATGGCACCTCATGGCAAAGAACTCTCTGAGGATGTGAGAAATAGAATTGTTGCTCTCCACAAAGATGGCCTGGGCTATAAGAAGATTGCTAACACCCTGAAACTGAGCTACAGCATGGTGGCCAAGGTCATACAGCGGTTTTCCAGGACAGGTTCCACTCGGAACAGGCTTCGCCAGGGTCGACCAAAAAAGTTGAGTCCATGTGTTCGGCGTCATATCCAGAGGTTGGCTTTAAAAAATAGACACATGAGTGCTGCCAGCATTGCTGCAGAGGTTGAAAACGTGGGAGGTCAGCCTGTCAGTGCTCAGACCATACGCCGCACACTGCATCAACTCGGTCTGCATGGTCGTCATCCCAGAAGGAAGCTGACGCACAAGAAAGCCAGCAAACAGTTTGCTGAAAACAAGCAGTCCAAGAACATGGATTACTGGAATGCCCTGTGGTCTGACGAGACCAAGATAAACTTGTTTGGCTCAGATGGTGTCCAGTATGTGTGGCGGCGCCCTGGTGAGAAGTACCAAGACAACTGTATCTTGCCTACAGTCAAGCATGGTGGTGGTAGCATCATGGTCTTGGGCTGCATGAGTGTTGCTGGCACTGGGGAGCTGCAGTTCATTGAGGGAAACATGAATTCCAACATGTACTGTGACATTCTGAAACAGAGCATGATCCCCTCCCTTCGAAAACTGGGCCTCATGGCAGTTTTCCAACAGGATAACGACCCCAAACACAACCTCCAAGATGACAACTGCCTTGCTGAGGAAGCTGAAGGTAAAGGTGATGGACTAAACCCAATTGAGCACCTGTGGCGCATCCTCAAGTGGACGGTGGAGGAGTTCAAGGTGTCTAACATCCACCAGCTCCGTGATGTCATCATGGAGGAGTGGAAGAGGATTCCAGTAGCAACCTGTGCAGCTCTGGTAAATTCCATGCCCAGGAGGGTTAAGGCAGTGCTGGATAATAATGGTGGTCACACAAAATATTGACACTTTGGGCACAATTTGGACATGTTCACTGTGGGGTGTACTCACTTATGTTGCCAGCTATTTAGACATTAATGGCTGTGTGTTGAGTTATTTTCAGAAGACAGTAAATCTACACTGCTATACAAGCTGTACACTGACTACTCTAAGTTATATCCAAGTTTTATTTCTATAGAGTTGTCCCATGAAAAGATATAATAAAATATTTGCAGAAATGTGAGGGGTGTACTCACTTTTGTGATACACTGTATATATATATATATATACTGGTGCTGGTCATAAAATTAGAATATCATGAAAAAGTTGATTTATTTCAGTAATTCCATTCAAAAAGTGAAACCTGTATATTATATTCATTCATTACACACAGACTGATATATTTCAAATGTTTATTTCTTTTAATGTTGATGATTATAACTGACAACTAATGAAAACCCCAAATTCAGTATCTCAGAAAATTTGAATATTGTGTCAAGGTACAATATTGAAGACACCTGGTGCCACACTCTAATCAGCTAATTAACTCAAAACACCTGCAAAGGCCTTTAAATGGTCTCTCAGTCTAGTTCTGTAGGCTACACAATCATGGGGAAGACTGCTGACTTGACAGTTGTCCAAAAGACGACCATTGACACCTTGCGCAAAGAGGGCAAGACACAAAAGGTCATTGCTAAAGAGGCTGGCTGTTCACAGAGCTCTGTGTCCAAGCACATTAATAGAGAGGTGAAGGGAAGGAAAAGATGTGGTAGAAAAAAGTGTACAAGCAATAGGGATAACCGCACCCTGGAGAGGATTGTGAAACAAAACCTATTCAAAAATGTTGGGGAGATTCACAAAGAGTGGACTGCAGCTGCAGTCAGTGCTTCAAGAACCACCACGCACAGACGTATGCAAGACATGGGTTTCAGCTGTCGCATTCTCTTGAACAAGAGACAGCGTCAGAAGCGTCTCGCCTGGGCTAAAGACAAAAAGGACTGCTGAGTGGTCCAAAGTTATGTTCTCTGATGAAAGTAAATTTTGCATTACCTTTGGAAATCAAGGTCCCAGAGTCTGGAGGAAGAGAGGAGAGGCACAGAATCCACGTTGCTTGAGGTCCAGTGTAAAGTTTCCACAGTCAGTGATGGTTTGGAGTGCCATGTCATCTGCTGGTGTTGGTCCACTGTGTTTTCTGAGGTCCAAGGTCAACACAGCCGTCTACCAGGAAGTTTTAGAGCACTTCATGCTTCCTGCTGCTGACCAACTTTATGGAGATGCAGATTTCATTTTCCAACAGGACTTGGCACCTGCACACAGTGCCAAAGCTACCAGTACCTGGTTTAAGGACCATGGTGTCCCTGTTCTTAATTAGCCAGCAAACTCGCCTGACCTTAACCCCATAGAAAATCTATGGGGTATTGTGAAGAGGAAGATGCGATACGCCAGACCCAACAATTCAGAAGAGCTGAAGGCCACTATCAGAGCAACCTGGGCTCTCATAACACCTGAGCAGTGCCACAGACTGATGGACTCCATGCCACGCCGCATTGCTGCAGTAATCCAGGCAAAAGGAGCCCCAACTAAGTATTGAGTGCTGTACATGCTCATACTTTTCATGTTCATACTTTTCAGTTGGCCAACATTTCTAAAAATCCTTTTTTTGTATTGGTCTTAAGTAATATTCTAATTTTCTGAGATACTGAATTTGGGGTTTTCATTAGTTGTCAGTTATAATCATCAACATTAAAAGAAATAAACGTTTGAAATATATCAGTCTGTGTGTAATGAATGAATATAATATACAAGTTTCACTTTTTGAATGGAATTACTGAAATAAATCAACTTTTTCATGATATTCTAATTTTATGACCAGCACCAGTATATATATATATTAGGACTGTCAAACGATAAAAATTTTTAATCGCGATTAATCTCAGAATTTCATATAGTTAATCGCGATTAATCGCATTAAATAAAATCTGTAAATGTTATAGAAAACAAGGTTTTTTAAGTGAAATGTTACCATTAAAATGGTGAACACATTTTATGCTAAATGTACTTATGTTAAAAACTGCTGGGACAAGAGAAAACTGTAAGGGAGTTTTATTCACTAACATACTAGGCAGTAATACTATCCAGCAGAGACCCTTGACTTTGTGTATATGTCAAATTGTAGGTTAGAATTTCTCCATCAGCAAACATTGTAGATCAGCGGTGCTTTAGGTGGGATTAGGCGTAGTTATTGTAACAGACTTTTCTGTGCTTGTATCGTGGCAATGGTTTGATGGACGTTTACTAGCGTGCTTGACTCCGGTATTCAGTGCCGTAACAGATTAAGTTAATAAAGTGCTTTGCTCCCGACAACTTGTGAATATACCGTGTATTTATTTCTTTATTATGCAAGTGCATCCCTACAATGCTCAGTTATATTATTTTAACAAACCGCAAATGAACAACGGTGGCAAGTCCGACATTAAAACGTTGGTTCTACCAGTCAAGTCTGAACATGAAGTAGAATTTGCGTTAACGGCACTATTTTTTTAAATCGCGTTAAATTGAGATCGCGTTAATGCGTTATTATCGCGTTAACTTCGACAGCCCTTATATATATATATATTCTTAACTGAAAGGAATTCTTCTTATTTCTTACATAATTTAAAATTACACACATTATATTAAATTATTTATACAGTACATTATATTATATTTCTTGTTTGTTTGTTTGCATGTCTCGGCCAGCACACAGGTCTGCACACACACGCTTGAAGCCAAGAAGGTTAAGAATCCTGCTCTGTGGCCCAGCAGTGGCTTTTTGTCAGTGCTGGGATTATTAAATGTCTAGAGCTCCATTAACTGAGACCCCACTGCCCCCGATTTTATGATTTTAAGGATTTGAGTGCAAACTAGTTCACCTGTTGAGTTAAAATGACAGAACTCTCTTATGGAAGGTCTAATAAATTCTAGTTCTAGTAGATGCAGTGATGTATTCATTCTCGCAGTTGTTGGTCAGTCAGATTTAGTCTCCTTAAATTGTTCATTTTTCTAAGTGCAGAGCCTTACGATGACATTCATAGCCTCCTCCATCACCTTGCGTGTGTGCTCGGTCATGTGTTCATGTGTGCATTTACACGCGTGTTGTTACAGTAATGCCCCTACCTGACCTCAGACTGTGGACCGGGTAAATGCAGTGTGTTTTACTGACCTGAGGTCAGCGAGTGAACTGATTAAAATGCAGCTGCTGTTGTGTGTGCTGGGCGCAGTGCTGAACGGGTGATTTCACTCAACATAGCAGCATCAGGAAAAGAGAGAGGAGGACGGCAGTGAAAGTATGTGTGTGTTTTTTACTAGAGCAAACAGAAACAGTACTGATGAGGATACGTGTGGAGTTTTTAGCTGAGGTGTGTGGAAACGTTATGTATTTTAGGTGTCTTAAAATAAAAGATTCATGAATTACACTATATTGCCAAAAGTATTCGCTCGTCTGCCTTCACATGCATATGAACTTGAGTGACGTCCCCTTCTTAATCCATAGGGTTTAATATGATGTCAGCCCACACGTTGCAGCTATAACAGCTTCAACTCTTCTGGGAAGGCTTTCCACAAGCTTTAGGAGTGTGTTCATGGGAATTTTTGACTTTCTTCCAGAAGCGCATTTGTGAGGTCAGACACTGATGTTGGACGAGAAGGCCTGGCTCACAGTCTCCGCTCTAATTCATCCCAAAGATGTTCTATCGGGTTGAGGTCAGGACTCTGTGCAGGCCAGTCAAGTTCTTCCACACCAAACTCGCTCATCCATGTCTTTATGGACCTTGTGCTTTGTGCACTGGTGCGCACTCATGTTGGAACAGGACGGGGCCATCCCCAAACTGTTCCCACAAAGCATTCACTGGAACTAAGGAACCTTTCACTGGAACTAAGGGGCCGAGCCCAACTCCTGAAAAACAAGCCCACACCATAATCCCCCCTCCATCAAACTTTACACTTGGCACAATGCAGTCAGACAAGTACCGTTCTCCTGGCAACCGCCAAACCCAGACTCGTCCATCGAATCGCCAGACGGAGAAGCGTGATCCGTCACTCCAGAGATCACGCCTCCACTGCTCGAGAGTCCAGTGGCGGCGTGCTTTACACCACTGCATCCGACGCTTTGCATTGCGCTTGGTGATGTAAGGCTTGGATGCAGCTGCTACACACTGTTCTTGAGCTAATCTGAAGGCCACATGAAGTTTGGAGGTCTGTAGCGATGGACTCTGCAGAAAGTTGGCAACCTCTGCGCACTATGCACCTCAGCATCCGCTGACCCCTCTCTGTCATTTTACTTAGCCTAACACTTTTTGACTGAGTTGCTGTCGTTCTCAATCGCTTCCACTTGGTTATAATACCACTCACAGTCGACTGTGGAATATTTAGTAGCGAGGGAAATTTCACGACTGGAATTGTTGCACAGGTGGCATCCTATCACGGTACCACGCTGGAATTCACTGAGCTCCTGAGAGCGACCCATTCTTTCACTAATGTTTGTAGAAGCAGTCTGCATGCCTAGGTGCTTGGTTTTATACACATGTGGCCATGGGAGTGATTGGAACACCTGAATTCAATGATTTGGATGGGTGAGTGAATACTTTTGGCAATATAGTGTATATTAACGACTACTGTCTATGAGAGCAGACTGAATCACTCCCCAGATGTGTGTGTGTGCCTTTAGTGTCCCATTATATCATAAAATTCACATTAATCTCTTGTTGTGGCAAATGAAAGTAGAAAATTAACTGAATTGTCAATTTGTTTTTTTAGCTTTAATAAATGGAAGTACGATCACTGTAGCATGCTAATGTTTTATTTAACCGCTAAATAACCTTATTTAGTCAACAGTTAAAGTCATTCAGCCAGTACGTGAGCACCAGCGTGTTTACAGACGTCTGTTTGTGCTGTACAAACACAAGGGATTGAAAATTTTAACATGTGTTATCAGGACTTGTTTCTGAATTGTGTTTGTTTAGTATATAAAATCATCTAGATTAACTTTGCAGCATGATTGTACAATGTTGCTAACATGGACAAGTGCTACATGTTACATCCATGTGTGGAACTGAGAGAGAGAGAGAGAGAGAGAGAGAGAGAGGGAGAGAGGGAGAGAAGGAGAGAGGAGAGAGAGAGAGAGAGAGATTTTCAGATTCTTTTTAACAACTAAATGACCCAAATTAGTCAACAGTTAACCTTAAATAGGCAAGATTATAGAAGCGCATTTATTATAAACACATTAATGCTTTAGACTTTTAAAATAATGCATAACGTGGTCCAGTACCATAAACAGAGTGTTACTAAATAACCTCATTTAGTCAACAATTAAGGCGTCCGGCCAGTACGTGAGCGCCAGCATGTGTGTGGACGTTCTGTACTTGTGTATACACCAATCAGCCATAACATTAAAACCACCTCCTTGTTTCTACACTGACTGTCCATTTTATCAGCTCCACTTACCATATAGAAGCACTTTGTAGTTCTACAATTACTGACTTTAGTCCATCTATTTCTCTACAAACCTTTATAACCTGCTTTCATGCTGTTCTTCAATGGTCAGGACCCCCACAGAGCAGGTATTATTTAGGTGGTGGATCATTCTCAGCACCGCAGTGACACTGACATGGTGGTGGTGTGTTAGTGTGTGTTGTGCTGGTATGAGTGGATCAGACACAGCAGCGCTGCTGGAGTTTTTAAATACTACTCTGTTAGACACTCCTACCTAGTTGGTCCACCTTGTAGATGTAAAGTCAGAGACGATCGCTCATCTATTGCTGCTGTTTGAGTTGGTCATCTTCTACACCTTCATCAGTGGTCACAGGACGCTGCCCATGGGGTGCTGTTGGCTGGATATTTTTGGTTGGTGGATTATTCTCAGTCCAGGAAAGGTGCTGTGTCTTATTCACTCATACCAGCACAACACGCACTAACACACCACCACCATGTCAGTGTCACTGCAGTCTTGAGAATCACCCACCACCCAAATAATACCTACTCTGTGGGGGTCCTGACCATTGAAGAACATCATGAAAGCAGGCTAAAAATGTATGCAGAGAAACAGATGGACTACAGTCAGTAATTGTAGAACTACAAAGTGCTCATATATGGTAAGTGGAGCTGATAAAATGGACAGTGAGTGTAGAAACAAGGAGGTGGTTTTAATGTTGTGCCTGATCGGTGTATATAGATGTTTGGTGGACAATAAAGCTAATTAATAGTACCTATTGTTTAGTCCACTTACACTGTGTGTGTGCATTCACACATCATTTTGCAGTCGTGATGGATAATTTGTGCCTGCTTCCTCTCCGAGCTGGTGCAGGAACAGCGAGTGCAGTCGCCTCTTTTCACTCTCTGCTGCTAGTATCTCACTGCTGTCTGCACTGCATGCCAAGGAGAACTGATCATTTTGGCATTCAGCCAATATGAGTGCCAGCGTGCACACGGACATCAGTTCTATTCAAGCTGTACGAACACTAAAGACTGAAAACCCAGTTTAACCTGCAGACTGTGCAAAGCAGCAGTAAAGTACAGTCTGTACAAGGTTTGGCGTGCGTGATCAGGACTGAATTGTGATTGTGTGTGATGAGTAGGGCTGGCACGATACGATTCATGTCCGGTACCAATACTGCAAATTGATTATCTGCCGATACCGATACCAATCCGATACCATCATTTCTCCTCTCAAACAACTACGCAGTAATAATACATGTCTCTAAGCACCATGGTTAAACTAGCTATCTAAATAACAACGCTTAGACTGTGAAACAAATATTCTAAAGGAATAAATAAAGAACCTACAACATCACACTTATACTAAACTGCTGTTAGTATTTTAACTTTTACACACAGAACATTTAGCAGCATTTTTGGTTTCATTTACGTCCGAGCTGTTGTTCACGTGACACATCTCGCTTTACAGCGTGTCGTCCAAAGTGTCTACAATTGGAAGATGGGGATGTCAATCAAACGAGATGGACCAATTAGAATTGACGCAGAGTTTGTTTGAGATTTTCCGTTAAAGTTCTGTCACGTTTTTAGATGATTAAACCCTGCTGGATTTTGGAGAGGACATCTGTGGCTTAACGGGAAACGGTGTAGTTTGTTTTATTTCATAACACTAATGGATTAATGGTTGAGGATGTGAGATATCTCCAAGCCGGGACAAGATAGGTTCTTTATCTCAGGTGAGCGATTTATCATCTATAAAGTGATTTTTATTGTGTTTAAACAGTGTTTTTAGTTGTGGCAGTAGTAGATGATTTTTTTAAATGCTAAAAGTTGAAGTAGATCAGTGTGTTTTAATTTCTGAATGGCTGTTGCAGATGAGTTGTAGATCAGTGGCACGTTAATAATGTCATCAAGTTACGGCAGTGGTCGAGTGGAACGTATCTTTGTGTGTTATTTGCTTTACACACAAACAATGGCCTTATTTACATTAAGTGTTATTTACATTAAGCAACAGTTTCACATTGGATTACACGTTTTTTTTTCCTTCCGATATCTGATCCAGTTTGTGCCAATATCAGACCGATACAGAGTATCGGATCGGTACCAGCCCTAGTGTTTACTATACAAAATCATCTAAATTAGCTCGGTTTAGCTTCGTACAATGTTTGAAACATATGTTTAAAACAAGCAGCTTGGGGACAATTACAGAGAGCTCGCTTTATACACACAACCATCAGTCATACTTCATACAATCATCTACACTCTTCTACAATCATGTTTGACAGCTCCTAAACCAGACCCAGCTTCTACTCAGATTACTTTCAAGGAATCAAAACATTAGTATGTTCTTAGATTTTATCTCAGACCACATTCGGGCGGCACGGTGGCTCAGTGGGTAGCACTGTCACCTCACAACAAGAAGGTCCTGGGTTCTATTTCCAGGTGGAGCGGTCAGCGTCCTTTCTGTGTGGTTTGCATGTTCTCCTCGTGTCTGCATGGGTTTCCTCCCACAGTCCAAAGACGTACAAGTGAGGTGAACTGGAGATACGAAATTGTGCTAAACAGTACTAAACAGTTTGTCTTTTTTGGCTGGAAAATTCCGAACCTGGCAACCCTGTAGTGACGTCAACCAGGCGAGGTGAATAGCGCCAGTGCCCTCTGCTGTTTAAAGTGAATGTCGATTCACTATACATGTAAACCAATTTGAATCATTACACGTGTGAATTGATTTTTAACTGTCTTGTGGTGCATCGTTACATCCCTACTAAGCAACCGAACAGTCTCAAGATGATCATGTTGACGAGTTAACTGTAAAACAGTCGCCAAAAGCTTCAGAATCGTGAATAAAAACTGTCATTTCATGTAGACATACACATTCAGCTAGCATAATTAGCATTAGCATAGAAGGCTATCTACTAAACCCAGTGGAATTAATAATAAGACTTAATAGTGACTGCAAAGACCATAAAATATGATGTCATTGGATCTTTCAGTCACCCCTCATCTCTTACAGATGTGACAGAGAAACATCATCTTTATCATTTTTTTATTAGTCATTAAAAATTAAGGGACAGTGGTAGCTTAGTGCGTAGAGCTTTGGGCTGTCAAACAGAAGATTGTGGGTTCAAATCCAGGCTCTGCTATGCAGTCGCTGTTGGGCCCTTGAGCCGTACAATGAATGACCCTGTGACCCAAACAAGCTGGGATATGCGAAAAAATTCTTCTTCTTCAAAACTTCAAAAGGGGCGGCACGGTGCCAAAGTGGGTAGCACTGTCGCCTCACAGCAACAAGGTCCTGGGTTCGATCCCCAGGTGGGGTGGTCCTGGGTCCTTTTTGTATGGAGTTTGCATGTTCTCCCATGTCTGCGCGGGTTTCCTCTGGGAGCTCCGGTTTCCTCCCACAGTCCAAAGACGTGCAAGTGAGGTGAATTGGAGCTACAAAATTGTCCATGACGGTGTTTGATATTAAACTTGTGAACTGATGAATCTTGTGTAATGAGTAACTACCGCTTCTGTCGTGGATGTAACAGAAGGGTGTAAAATATGCCATTAAAATCCTAATCAAACAAACAAACAAACAAAACTTTAAAAGCAGCGGACACATTTGCCGCTCTTCTAGTTGAACGTTGAACATTTTTGCAATTTCGATCCAAACTTGACACCAAATTCAGACACCCCACAGAGCCTGGCAGGATGTCAAGTCATTATCTGGATCATGAAGTTAACCTGTCGGGAAATATCTGCAATATTTATGCTTTTTCACTCATTAATGTAGTTTTTATTATTATTATTAAATTGACATCCATTTGTATCCAAAGTGGTACTAAAACCACTCTGGATACAAAAAATAATAACAATAACACAGCATTTAACTGTTCAAGTGGGTTCTTCAAAACAAACAGTAGTGCATAATGTACAAGTAGATTTTTCACACTACCTTTTTTAAAGAAAAATAGCTTTTATGAATTGTTCCCACTTTTCCTCCTAATCTTCCTTTCTGGGTGGAGTTCGCATGTTCTCCCCGTGTCTCCGGTTTCCTACCACAGTCCAAATTTGTGCAAGTGAGGTGAATTGGAGATACAAAATTGTCCATGACTGTGTTTGACATTAAACTTGTGAACTGATGAACCTTGTGTAACCAGTAACTACCATTTCTGTCATGAATGTAAACAAAGTGTGTAAAACATGACGTTTAAATCCTAATAAATAAATATCCTCCCAATCTAGCCGTATCCAATTACCTGATCGTATTTTGCCACCTCTACTGCTGCAGACCTCCAGGGTCGTGTCTAACACGTCCAGTAGCTGTCAGCTTGTTTTCACAACCCCCCTGCACAAGGGGGTTCATATGGCGATCAGTGTCAGGGTATGGAGAGGTTTATTTTCCCTTTAAATGTAACAGCCTACATGCACAGCAATGGGATACCTTTATTTAGTGTAAATAACGCAAAATATCAAAATTATTCTGTACAGGTGAAATTAAATCTATTTTTTTTTTTTACTAAATGTGTGTGTGTTTCACCCAAGAAGCATGAGTCCTTCTGGTTCTGAGTCTGGTTCCTTTTAAGGTTTTACTCTGTAATTTTAAGGGGGTTTTCCTTACCACTGTCACCCTTGGCTTGTTCAACAGGGTTTTTGGTCTGTCGGTCATGGATTCTGTACAGTTGCTCTGAGACAATGTCTTGTAAAAAGCTCTACACACACAAATTTGACTTGACTTAAATAATAGTACATTGTATTTTATGTTTCAATGTGTGCATAAACAATAATATTGAATAGAAATTATGCTGATACCCCAGCCTGATATAATCGACTTTCTGAAATGACTTGTCCTAATATCCTTTATTTATTGTCAGCGGAAACAGATTTGATATGATAAAACGTTTTTATTTAATGATGCTAGTCTGTATTAGAACAGCCTGTGTTTCCTCTCCTCCATCACTGATGTGTGTTAGATAGTATTGGGTAAATGTCATTAAACAGCAAATCTCAACACCACCTTTAACCCACTGACTGATCAGAAATCTGTCATTATCTCATCCATAGTTGAAACTTGGATTATGTGTCTGTCAGGAGCCCAGCACAGAATGATGGATATTAGCACTTCAGTGTTTAAGTCTGGATAAAACAAAGTAAACATGTATGAAAAGTATTAAACGAGCCACTGAGGTGGCGCAGCGGTAAAAACACACGCTGTTCACCAGAGCTGAGATCTCGAATACATCGTATCGAATCTCGGCTCTGCCTGCCGGCTGAGGCTGAGTGGCTACATGAACAATGATTGGCCTGTTGTTCAGATAGGGGCGGGATTAAGCCGGATGGGGACTCTCTCTCAGACTAGTTCGATTACGACCTATGCTGGCTGGTTGGTGGCGCCTTCACGTAGATGGGAAAGGAGTGCGGTAGAGGGTGTGGCTCTCCGTACACAGCGCTGTACTGTACTGCACTGCACTGTTCGATTGCTGTGCACGTGTCGGAGGGGGCGTGGAGCAGCCTCGTCCTCCCCAATCAGGAGCAGGGACCAGCATTAGTGAGAGGATGATTGACGGGTAGAAATTGGATGCCCTAAAAAAGTGGGAGAAAAGGGGAGGAAATAAAAGTATTAAACGTCATTGTTGGTTTCCCGCAGTTGTTTGGTATCACTGCAGTGAGGTTACTGTTGATGTACGTGTGTAGTTTCTTCGGTGAGGTTACTGTTGATGTACGTGTGTAGTTTCTTCGGTGAGGTTACTGTTGATGTACGTGTGTAGTTTCTTCGGTGAGGTTACTGTTGATGTACGTGTGTTTCTGTCCCTCCACCAAAGCGTCCAGCCATGCCCTGTCTCAGATGAGATGCTTATTAGGCTTTAAGTGGAATTAGCATCAGAAAGCTCTCTTCTCATTACGCCAGGCTGCTACAAAGCAATTACTGTATCATTTTCAGTAACACCACAGTTTCTCTTTTGCATTTGCCCTCCGCCTGCTTTTGCTTTTAACACAATCCAGTATCTGGGTCTGAGTGAGACAACTGACTGCTGTATTTTCTTCACGTGACTTTATATCCCATAATTATCATGTAACAATATGATAACTGCATCAGGACCTGTAAGTGATGAGCAAAAATTAAATAAAAGATTATTAAAGATCATCTGTAAATTCTGTAAATGGACAGTGGTAGCTCAGTGCTTAAGGTACTGGACTAGTAAACAGAAGGTTGCTTGGTAAAGTCCTACCACTTCCGAGTTTCCACCTTTGGGCCCCTTAGCAAGACCCTTAACCCTCAGTTGCTCAAATTGTATTCAGTCGTAATTGTAAGGCGCTTTTGATAAAATGCAGAGTGGATTGTGGTATAGTTAATTGTGGTATAGTTAATTGTGGTATAGTTAATTGTGGAATGGTTTAGGTAATCTGGGCACTGCTAGGTTGAATAATTTTGGAGTCTATTGGGACAGCAACAGAAATTATGCTGGTATGTGTGGTGATTAGTCCTGGATCGCCCATAAGGATATTGTACTGTGATTAGTACTGAATCACTTATAAGAGTAGTGTACTGTGATTAGTACTGAAACACTTATAAGGATATGGTACTGTGATTAGTACCGGATCGCTCATAAGGATTCAATTCTGTGATACTGGATTACTCATAAGGATATTGTACTGTGATTAGTACCGGATCGCTCATAAGGATAGTGTACTGTGATTAGTACTGAAACACTTATAAGGATATGGTACTGTGATTAGTACCGGATCGCTCATAAGGATTCAATTCTGTGATACTGGATTACTCATAAGGATATTGTACTGTAATTAGTACCGGATCGCTCATAAGGATAGTGTACTGTGATTAGTACTGAAACACTTATAAGGATATGGTACTGTGATTAGTACCGGATCGCTCATAAGGATTCAATTCTGTGATACTGGATTACTCATAAGGATATTGTACTGTAATTAGTACCGGATCGCTCATAAGTGTAGTGTACTGTGATTAGCACTGAATCACTTATAAGGATATGGTACTGTGATTAGTACCGAATCGCTCATAAGGATATGGTACTGTGATTAGTACCGGATTGCTCATATAAGGATATTGTACTGTGATTAGTACTGAATCACTCACAAGGATATTGTACTGTGATTAGTACTGAATCACTTATAAGGATATTGTACTGTGATTAGTACTAAATCACTCATAAGGATATTGTACTGTGATTAGTACCGGATTGCTCATATAAGGATATTGTACTGTGATTACTGAATCACTCACAATGATATTGTACTGTGATTAGTACTAAATCACTCATAAGGATATTGTACTGTGATTAGTACCTGATTCCTCATAGGGATTAAATTCTGTGATACTGGATTACTCATAAGGATATTGTACTGTGATTAGTACTGAATCACCCACAAGGATTTTGTACTGTGATTAGTGCTGAATCACTCACAAGGATTTTGTACTGTGATTAGTGCAGAATCACTTATAAGTGTAGTGTACTGTGATTAGTACTGAATCACTTATAAGGATATGGTACTGTGGTTAGTACTGAATCAATTATAAGTGTAGTGTACTGTGATTAGTACTGAATCACTTATAAGGATATGGTACTGTGGTTAGTACTGAATCAATTATAAGGGTAGTGTACTGTGATTATTACTGGATTTGCTCATAAGGATATTGTACTGTGATTAGTACTGAATCACTTATAAGGGTAGTGTACTGTGATTAGTACTGAATCACTCATAAGGATATTGTATTGTGATTAGTACTGAATCACATATAAGGATATTGTACTGTGATTAGTGCTGAATCACTCACAAGGATTTTGTACTGTGATTAGTGCAGAATCACTTATAAGTATATTGTACTGTGATTAGTACTGAATCACTTATAAGGGTAGTGTACTGTGATTAGTACTGAATCACTCATAAGCATATTGGACTGTGATTAGTACTAGATCACTCATAGGGATTAAATTCTGTAATACTGGATTACTCATAAGGATATTGTACTGTGATTAGTACCGGATTGCTCATATAAAGATATTGTACTGTGATTAGTACTGAATCACTCATAAGGATATTGTACTGTGATTAGTGCAGAATCACTCATAAGGTTATTGTACTGTGATTAGTACTGAATTGCTCATAAGGGTAGTGTACTGCAATTAGTACTGAATCACTTATAAGTGTAGTGTACTGTGATTAGTACTGAATCACTTATAAGGATATGGTACTGTGGTTAGTACTAAATCAATTATAAGGGTAGTGTACTGTGATTATTACTGGATTTGCTCATAAGGATATTGTACTGTGATTAGTACTGAATCACTTATAAGGGTAGTGTACTGTGATTAGTACTAATTCACTTATAAGGATATGGTACTGTGGTTAGTACCGGATCGCTCATAGGGATATTGTACTGTGATTAGTACTGAATCACTCATAAGCATATTGGACTGTGATTAGTACTAGATCACTCATAGGGGTATTGTACTGTGATAAGTACTGAATCACTCACAAGGATTTTGTACTGTGATTAGTACTGAATCACTCATAAGCATATTGGACTGTGATTAGTACTAGATCACTCATAGGGGTATTGTACTGTGATAGATACTGAATCACTTATAACAATATTGTACTGTGATTAGTACTGGATTGCTCCTAAAGGAAATCATACTGTGATTAATTCTCACCCTTCTTGTTTACTGCACGTCATTCTGCAGCAGTTCTGTCAGTGCTGCCTGGTTTAAATGACATCCATGTCAGCTGTAGGAGCTTTACGGTAAGTGTGGTGCTCTGACGTGCTGTAGAGGCTCACACCTAAGTGCTGGCGTTCACATGATTCACACGTTTGTGTCCTCAAACCCGGAGCATCAATGCATTCGCTCACAGCCTAATGGATAGATTCAACCGAGATGTTAGAAGCATGTCACGATGCCCACAGCTGTGCGCTTTGAACTCTGATGCATACACTCAGGTTTATGGTCGAGCGTGAGTGACTGTGGGAGCGGGCAGCGCTCGGGTGGGGCTGAAGTGTGTCGTGCTCCCCAGGTGATTGTTTCTCTTTGAAGTCTCAAGGAGGTGAAATGCATAATTGATGCTGATGAGATATTTTAGGCTCAAGCCTTGGCAATAATCAGTCTTTCACAGAGAGGCCTATTTTTCCTTTCTCGCTCTCTCTCTCTCTCTCTCTCTCTCTCTCTCTCTCGCTGCTTTAAAACCCTAACGTACAGGATTAAGATCTCGTAAAAATAGTGTTTGTTTTGGGAAGCCGTCTGCAGATTGTGCGTGGTATTATTGGACATAAAATGAGTGTGTAAAAAGAGACAGATTATTGAGGGTAATTTGGATATTGAATATATTATATACTGTATATATATTATACAATATAATGTGATGTATTGTATATAATATATATATATACTGTATATATATATATATATGTGTGTGTGTGTGTGTGTGTGTGTGTCCGTGTAAATAGTAATTATATGTATATTTGTTGAAATATATACTGTGTATATACTGCACATCATATTATTTATATATATATATACAGTGTATCACAAAAGTGAGTACACCCCTCACATTTCTGCAGATATTTAAGTATATCTTTTCATGGGACAACACTGACAAAATGACACTGACACAATGAAAAGTAGTCTGTGTGCAGCTTATATAAAAGTGTAAATTTATTCTTCCCTCAAAATAACTCAATATACAGCCATTAATGTCTAAACCACCGGCAACAAAAGTGAGTACACCCCTTAGTGAAAGTTCCTGAAGTGTCAATATTTTGTGTGGCCACCATTATTTCCCAGAACTGCCTTAACTCTCCTGGGCATGGAGTTTACCAGAGCTTCACAGGTTGCCACTGGAATGCTTTTCCACTCCTCCATGATGACATCACGGAGCTGGCGGATGTTCGAGACTTTGCGCTCCTCCACCTTCCGCTTGAGGATGCCCCAAAGATGTTCTAATGGGTTTAGGTCTGGAGACATGCTTGGCCAGTCCATCACCTTTACCCTCAGCCTCTTCAATAAAGCAGTGGTTGTCTTAGAGGTGTGTTTGGGGTCATTATCATGCTGGAACACTGCCCTGCGACCCAGTTTCCGGAGGGAGGGGATCATGCTCTGCTTCAGTATTTCACAGTACATATTGGAGTTCATGTGTCCCTCAATGAAATGTAACTCCCCAACACCTGCTGCACTCATGCAGCCCCAGACCATGGCATTCCCACCACCATGCTTGACTGTAGGCATGACACACTTATCTTTGTACTCCTCACCTGATTGCCGCCACACATGCTTGAGACCATCTGAACCAAACAAATTAATCTTGGTCTCATCAGACCATAGGACATGGTTCCAGTAATCCATGACCTTTGTTGACATGTCTTCAGCAAACTGTTTGCGGGCTTTCTTGTGTAGAGACTTCAGAAGAGGCTTCCTTCTGGGGTGACAGCCATGCAGACCAATTTGATGTAGTGTGCGGCGTATGGTCTGAGCACTGACAGGCTGACCCCCCACCTTTTCAATCTCTGCAGCAATGCTGACAGCACTCCTGCGCCTATCTTTCAAAGACAGCAGTTGGATGTGACGCTGAGCACATGCATTCAGCTTCTTTGGACGACCAACGCGAGGTCTGTTCTGAGTGGACCCTGCTCTTTAAAAATGCTGGATGATCTTGGCCACTGTGCTGCAGCTCAGTTTCAGGGTGTTGGCAATCTTCTTGTAGCCTTGGCCATCTTCATGTAGCGCAACAATTCGTCTTTTAAGATCCTCAGAGAGTTCTTTGCCATGAGGTGCCATGTTGGAACTTTCAGTGACCAGTATGAGAGAGTGTGAGAGCTGTACTACTAAATTGAACACACCTGCTCCCTATGCACACCTGAGACCTAGTAACACTAACAAATCACATGACATTTTGGAGGGAAAATGACAAGCAGTGCTCAATTTGGACATTTAGGGGTGTAGTCTCTTAGGGGTGTACTCACTTTTGTTGCCGGTGGTTTAGACATTAATGGCTGTATATTGAGTTATTTTGAGGGAAGAATAAATTTACACTGTTATATAAGCTGCACACAGACTACTTTTCATTGTGTCAAAGTGTCATTTTGTCAGTGTTGTCCCATGAAAAGATATACTTAAATATCTGCAGAAATGTGAGGGGTGTACTCACTTTTGTGATACACTGTATATATATATACATTCTCGGTTCGAAACTCGGCATTGCCACCGGTTTGCTGGGTGCCATCTAGCGGGCATTATTAACAGCGCCTGCACCTCTGGACTATGTGGATGGGGTCATTGACATTACTGCCTTGTTGTTAGGTGTCTCAGAGACCCCAATGTTGTATGGGTAAAATAAAATTACACAAGGTCCAAATAAACCAAATTAATTAACCCCATTATGAAGCAGAGAGAGAGAGGAAATTTTGAAAGGTGTGTGTGTGTGTGTTTATATACAGATAGATTAATTGATTGATAGACTGACTGACTGACAGATTGATGACCGACAGACAGACAGACAGACAGACAGACAGATTGATTGATCAAGATAGATACACCGCTGAGGCATTACATTATGACCACCTTCCTAATATTGTGTTGGTCCCCCTTTTGCTGCCAAAACAGCCGTGACCCGTCGAGACATGGACTCCACTAGACCCCTGAAGGTGTGCTGTGGTATCTGGCACCAATGGATCGGACTTGTTTGTCCAGCACATCCCCACAGATGCTCGATTGAATTGAGAGCTGGGGAAATTGGAGGACTTTGAAGTCAATAACTCAAACTCATTGTTGTGCTCCTCAAACTATTCCTGAACCATTTTTGCTTTGTGGCAGGGCGCGTCATCCTGCCATATATGTATTGTGTGTGTTTTGCATTACCTAAAACATATGAAAATGTATTTAGTCTTGTCCATAAGATTAGGAAAAGTCATAAAATACCAAGCTGATTGAAAAGGCTAGGAGCTGTTAAAGAGGATCTGTGGTCTCAGTGACCCCAAACAGAACATGAGGGTTAAGCTAACAGTGACCTTGAATACACTGTAACACACTATTACAGATGCACACGTGAACGAGTGAAATGAAAACTGGTGGACAGATGTAGTTGCTGGTTTGTGCGAGATATGAATGACGAATAGAAATATGCTGACCAAATGCAAACAGTTTCAATAGAGGGGCCCGGAATGGAGGGAGACTGATAAGGGTCCTGGAAGGTGGGCACAGGGAAGCAAGTAAATAAGAGGGAAATGACTGGAGAGAGGAAAAAATCCATGTGATGGAGGAAAGACGTGATGGCAGGGGACTGGGATAAATTACGCTCAGAGGAGGGAAGTGATAAGGTACAGGGAGGACTGCACCGGAGGATGCAGGCTAAGGAGAAAAATAAGTCTGAGGGACGTGAGAGCTGTGGGGGGTGCAGGCACTGAGTAATGTTATAGGGTGATGCTGAAGCTTTCAGTCTGCTACTCATGCAGGGAATGGGATTTCAAGGTTCACTGTCCATTTTCCTCAAGGCCAGCACCGCAGTGTCCCCCCCACACACTGTCCAGATTAAAAACACCTCCGTCTACCTACCGTTCTACTGGAGCCACAAATCTGCACCAGCCTGATACCACAGTCACTGACCACATCCGCTTTAACGCTGCCACTTCCCTTGAAATAGGATCTGGATGGAATGCACATGGGCTTTCCGGCCTGCTTTAAAGTCAGGTTGTCTGCTGCCGTCTTTATTTCCTTAAATCTGGGCGGCCTGCTCCTCCAGTCTGGCTCAATGGGCAAACTGGAAATGGCCCAGCATCAACAGACCCATCTCTCTGATGATTAATGCTTTGTTATTAATATTGCTGTATTTTAATGCTTTTTATCTGCAGTTCTACCACATCTCAAAAGAGTTCAATTATTTTCTGATCTGGTGACTGTGGAAGCCATTAATGTACTGTAACCAGTTTGAAATGACTTGTGGTTTGAGATCCTG
Organism: Trichomycterus rosablanca; assembly: GCF_030014385.1. Classification (NCBI taxonomy): domain Eukaryota; kingdom Metazoa; phylum Chordata; class Actinopteri; order Siluriformes; family Trichomycteridae; genus Trichomycterus; species Trichomycterus rosablanca. The sequence goes on along the minus strand of NC_085992.1, from coordinate 7,478,818 downwards.
GTACTTTATGCTGTACAATGTCATTACAAGAATGCATGATCAGCAGCACAACTTCAACAAGCTAGGCTGTGCTTTATTCAAACAATGCTTGATTGCTATTAGGGCTAATGTATGCCAGCATATACACTGATCAGCCATAACATTAAAACCACCTCCTTGTTTCTACACCCACTGTCCATTTTATCAGCTCCACTTACCATATAGAAGCACTTTGTAGTTCTACAATTACTGACTGTAGTCCATGTGTTTCTCTGCATGCTTTGTTATCCCCCTTTCATGCTGTTCTTCAATGATCAGGACCACTGCAGAGCATGTATTATTTGGGTGGTGGATCATTCTCAGCACTGCAGTGACACTGACATGGTGGTGGTGTGTTAGTGTGTGTTGTGCTGGTATGAGTGAATCAGACACAGCAGCGCTCCTGGAGTTTTTAAATACCGTGTCCACTCACTGTCCACTCTATTAGACACTCCTACCTAGCTGGTCCACCTTGTAGATGTAAAGTCAGAGACGATCGCTCATCTATTGCTGCTGTTTGAGTTGGTCATCTTCTAGACTTTCATCAGTGGTCACAGGACGCTGCCCACAGGGTGCTGTTGGCTGGATATATTTTTGGTTGGTGGACTATTCCAGTCCAGCAGTGACAGTGAGGTGTTTAACAACTCTATAAACGCTGCTGCATCTTATCCACTCATACCAGCACAACACACACTAACACACCACCACCATGTCAGTATTACTGCAGTGCTGAGAATGACCCACCACCCAAGTGGGGGTCCTGACCATTGAAGAACAGCATGAAAGGGGGCTAACAAAGCATGCAGAGAAACAGATGAACTACAGTCAGTAATTGTAGAACTACAAAGTGCTTCTATATGGTAAGTGGAGCTGATAAAATGGACAGTGAGTGTCGAAACAAGGAGGTGGTTTTAATGTTATGGCTGATCAGTGTATAATATATATATCAAAACTGAGTTGTGCAAATGTAATTCTGAAGTTGTGATTCACTAACTCTAACCAGCCCCCCTGTTAACAGCCTTTTTAAACTGACCTATCCAAACACTGGTAGATTTCCCACATGTAAACACACACACACACAGAGAGAAAGAGTTGATCGATAGTGTTGCCACGGAGAACGGGGATCAATATTGGCTGGATTTAGAGCAGCAGAAAAAAGGGAAGATTTACTTGAGCCTATTTCCTACGCAGCTTCTGAAGAACACACACGGCTCACCGCTGTTTGTTTGCTCCATTTAAACAGCTTTGGATGTTTGTGTGAACTGCGCTTATACCTTCAGAGTCCGTTTTTCACCTACTGAAGCTTGAAAAGCACTTTTAAGTGTCCTCATCTGTGCAACACCTGTCTACAGTATAAGCTGTGTTGACAACTTTTTTTCCCTGGTCTGTTTGAAGCTGCTGCTCTCTATAGGTGTGTTATCAGGTACACGGTGATGGCCGTGCATTTTGATTATGCTGACTCTGCTAAAGAATCCTAATGAGATCAACGTTCCTCCTGTAGATAAATGTAAGAGCTGCAGCTCCTCTCATGTGGTACTAGTTCTTAAAGATGAAGATAAGGACGTATGTAAAGTCTTAATTAAAAGTTTATCAGCCAGCGGCAGCTGAGCGGCTGTGTTTCAGCTTTCGTGTTTAGTCGATATTACAGAAAAAGAGAAGGATTTTATCTTTCTGAGGTCTGTGAGTAAACAAAGTTTTGTGTGTACTATTAAACATTTCATTCGTCTTTGTGTCAGTATCCGAAAGGAACTTTTTTATGAGAGAAAATCTGAACGTTAATAACGTTCAAGCAAAGCAGCGAAGTGTAGAAAATAAATAGTAGATTTCTTCAATGCTGTCATTATTAATAACTTTCACAGGCACTCGAGTGGTAAACTATGTTAGCCCTTTTCTGCTGAGATCTGGGGATTCAGGGTTTAAATGTCAGTGGCGCTATCAGACGGTCAGGTGTCTGCATGGACATGATTGGCTTGTGTTTGAGTTTGGGGTAGGCGAAATAGCCTAGCCATTGGAAGGCACACTTATCAGTGCGCTCTCAGTGCTGGTTCCATGGCTGCGGGCTTCTGGTGTAAAAAGGCTGTCATGTGGGTTAGATTCAATCTGGCAACCTATTTACATTTACTTTTATATTTGCAGCATTTAGCAGATGCTTTAATCCAAAACAACGAACAATTGAGGGTTAAGGGCCTTGCTCAGAGGCCCAACAGTGGCAGCTTGGCGGTGGTGGGGCTTGAACTGGCAACTTTGCCAGTATTTTTAACCACTGAGTTAACACTGCCCACTACACTACCACTACAACCCCTATATACTGTTGTTTATTGACCATTTCTTACTGTTAATAATCGGACAGCACGGTGGCTAAGTGGGTAGCACTGTCGCCTCACAGCAACAAGGTCCTGGGTTCGATCCCCAGCTGGGGCGGTCCGGGTCCTTTCTGTGTGGAGTGTGCATGTCCTTCCCGTGCCCCGTGTGGGTTTCCTCCGGGTGCTCCGGTTTCCTTTCACAGTCCAAAGACATGCAAGTGAGGTGAATTCCAGATACTAAATTGTCCATGACTGTTTGATATAACCTTGTGAACTGATGAATCTTGTATAATGAGTAACTACCTCTCCTGTCATGTAACCAAAGTGTAAAACATGACGATAAAATCCTAATAAACAAACAAACTCAGTGCTGGTCTCAAGCACATTTCCACTACATTGCCACTATAACCCCTGTATACTGTTGTACAGTATATTGACCATTTCTTATTGTTAATAATTAAATAGTTATTTTTTATGGCCTTAAAATCAACATCAAACCACAAGAGTTTAAATTTTTTTTCTAGATACGTGTAAGTGTGCTATATAAATTTGATTTCTTTTATCCTAAAATTCAGATAATCTTAATGTTACGTTTTGTTTTTTACATTTTAAATAATGTATATACAAAACGAATTTAACACATAGCGTTCCTTAAAAAAAAAATATCTACAGCAGTAAAAACTATATATATATATATACTGTATATAATAAAATAATTTCCTCCCAATTTAGCACTGTCAATTTGTCTTCCGCTGCTGAGGGATACTCGATTGCATCCGAGGAGAGCACGTCGGCCTCTTCTGACACATGTACAGCCCTCCTCTTCTCGCCCCTGCACTCTGCACAGGCATCTCTTCCGCCAATCAGGGTCCTTACACAGCGTATGAAGATCCCACCTCACACATAATCCGGCCCCCACCCTGCAGATAGGTGGCCAATTAGTATCTGCTGCAGGCGCTGCAGATGGCGCCCAGCCGACCGGTGGCAATGTTTCAAACCGAGGAGCTCAGAATCTCAACGATGGTGTGCTAGCGGAATATCCCACTGCACCACCTGGGCGCCCTTTTTTTTTAAGCACTTTAAATATTATGCAATTTTACATCAAATTGTGCTCTTGTGAAATTAATTATAATTTAATTAGTGGACTCAAATGTCTTCTTGCATCTGTGTTATTATTGAAATTATTAGTGCATTCTAAATTATTACTTATACGTTTATGGTGCAAATAGGCAAAATTAGGGTGAAAACATTTTTTTCCCTGAGCAACATAGCAAAGTAATTCTGCCTGTTGAGCTTTGACCAGATTTCCTACATCGAGTAAAACGGACAGAGCGATCTTTATTAACAGTATTATACATTTTCCAAATGTGTTTTGCATTGATCTTTGCACTGAAACACTTTAGTTTTTATCAGTTTTTCTTGAGAAGCTGAAATCTTTTTCTTGGACTGGCTAGTTTCAGTCTGTTATATTCACTCCAGACTTTAGTTTATTTAGATGCCATCATGAATTGAAATACCTTCACTCTTATGGATCTTTGGAAAACTGATTTATTTTACGAGGAGACAAAAATCCATTTATTGCATATATTGGGATTGTAAAAAGGCTCTGTACTTTTGGGAGAATGGTTCGCCTTTGTCTGCTCTCACTTCGGCTCGCCCTCTTCGTTTCCACTGCCAGGTCGTTGAAGCTGAATATTGAATCTGACCTTTGCAAAAATCAAATTATATATGAGCTCAGATGCTGGGGAGGCATAAAATTGAAAGCATGGTGGAGAGCTCCAGCACAGAGTCCCACCCGCATGCTTTTACTGCAGGAGGGTATATTTCAAATACTCGTTTCTTTATAGTGAAGCTTACGCTGCGTAGGTGTAGACGTGATCCAAAATCAATGAGCAGACGTTACAGTATAATGCATGACGAGATATAGGACCGTCTGATTAGTGCCTCGCAGACATCTGAAACTGTGTGGACCGCACTCAATCAGATTTTAGAGCTCTGAATGGCCTCGTGTGATGAAGTGATGATGCAAACGAATGGCTGAATGTGAGGAAGATGGATAGATAGGTTCAGTTGATGAGGCAGCTTGTGGAATAAAAGCAGCAGACGATGGATAGGTTGAATATCCTGGTTGGATTTAGCAGCAGGTGATGGTTGGTAGTGAACTGTAAGTGGGCTTTAGGGCTCAGCCGTATGCCAGTATATCCTCATCATTCCTGGAAGTACCAGTATGCAGATCGATATAGTGTTTACCCACCCACTTCAGTTCCTCTTCTTACCTCTATAACGGAATTTGACCTCTAAAACGGAGTTCTGTGAATGAGTTTAGGAATTCTGTGTAAGCACAAGTGCAGTGGAGAGATGAAGGGCACGGTCGACTTTCCCGCCCTGATTTTTTTCTCTCGATGTCTCTTTTCTGTGCTTTGCTTCAACTGTCAAAGGAACTGAGTAGAGCAGCTATAAAATACTGAGGTCCATCAGCCAAGAATTTAGACTAAAAATGGTTATTTAACGGTCCGTGTACCTTTGGTCATTCGTTTTTCACTTCAAATCCCAAAAACAAGAAAACTGGGTGTTACTCGTTTTTCGTTTTAAAATTAAAAATCAAATAACAAACAAGCAGAAATTGAAAAACGTATTTTAATTTTCCACAATCAAAATTTTTTTTACCAGTTCAACTGGAAATAAACGCACAAGCATGTGCACGGGCTGACGTGTATATTATTTGCTTTATATAAATGCTTCATATACATCAGGCACAAGTGTTGAAAAGACAGAGCAAAAAGTAATAACAACGTTACGCCGCGTCCCCTGTTCTGACTTGTGTCTGCCGCACTTTTTCCTGCCCTTGTAATTCACACACACAAACTATTTTTCCTAAATAAAAGGGCTGTTCTAAGAAAAGAATGCTGTTTACTAACATCTCACCATCGTCACAAAATTTACATTAATATTTTATTTCACCATATAGGACTTAATTCTGTAATACAGGCATAACTAATCGTACGTCACTGTGTAACTATTGCATTATTTAATGCATTTTAATCAGCGTTCTTCTTCATGCACTTTTTAGACGCTCCCCTAGCTTATCGCAGATGAGAAATAGCATTTAAGAAATAGCTTTAACTAAAAAATTTACCAAATAACTTTTTGAAATATATTTGATTGTAGTTGGCTCCTTATTTACTGCTATTTATTGGCCAAAAATACTATAATAAAGCAATAAGCCACGAGAGGCCGTGCATTACTGTGATTTTAGCACGGGGATGACGTTTTTTAAAACTTCTTTCCCCGTGCTAAAATCATAACAGTAGTGCACGGTCTCGAGTGGCTTATTGCTTTTATAAAACGGCGGTCAACAAAAAATATAATAAACACAACAATGTTTAATCATAAATGTATTTATCGTGTATAAACTTACAATAAAGCATTCTTCCGCGACGCCAGGTAGTTCGATTAACAGTGTTGCTAGGCAACATGAGGGCGAAAATAACATTAACTTTTTCTTTTCAGTGGCGTATTAATATGGAATGATGTGAGGTGGTCATAGGTGTGAGTTTATCGGGGATTTTACAACGGCTTCGAACGCGGCTCAGCCAATCAGATTTTAGGACCGGAACTATCCGTTTTATAATAAATACTATAATAAAAGATAAATAAATAAATGACGTCTCGGACGTCAGGCGATCATTCAGTATGAACTAACTTGACCAGGGTGGTGTACGATGTCTAGTATGTCCCCATAAATTTTTTTTTTTTTTTGCAGATATAGCAAATATATGCACGTCAAATATACAAATGCAAGTCAGAACAGGGGACGTGTCGTCACATTATTATTACTTTTTCAACACTTGTGCTTGATTGTGTGTTTATTTCCCGGTTGAATTGATAGAAAATGTTGATTTCTGGAAATTAAAATACAACCCGTTTTTCAATTTCTGCCTGTTTGTTATTTAATTTTTGATAAAATGAAAACCGACCCGTTTTCTTGTTTTTTAACTTTGGGATTTGAAGTGAAAAATGAATGACCAAAGGTACACGGACCTTTAACCCTTGGTCTAAGCTTTTCTGGTATGATTTAGTCTTACTAATATTTTACAGGAACACAGTAACAATAGGCTATTTATTAAATAATAAAAGTCATGTATTAAAAAGGTTAAATCAGAATCAGTACCAGATGTACAAGGAATTTCTCTTGGTGAAGGTGTCAACATTTAGATGAAGTAAAATAATACAGAAAAGGTACAGCAATCAGGCATAACATTATGACCACCTTCCTAATATTGTGTTGGTCCCCCTTTTGCTGTCCCACAACTGCGCTGTGTGCTGCACTGTGTATTCTGACACCTTTCTATCAGAACCAGCATTATCTTCTTTAGCAATCTGAGCTACAGTAGCTCATCTGTTGCATCGGACCACACGGGCCAGCCTTCACTCCTCACGTGCATCAATGAGCCTTGGCCGCCCATGACCCTGTCACCGGTTTACCACTTTTCCTTACTTGGACCACTTTTGATAGATACTGACCACTACAGACCGGGAACACCCCACAAGAGCTGCAGTGTTGGAGATGCTCTGACCCAGTCATCTAGCCATCACAATTCGGCCCTTGTCAAACTCGCTCAAATCCTCACGCTCGCCCATTTTTCCTGCTTCTAGCACATCAACTTTGAGGATAAAATGTTCACTTGCTGCCTAATATATCCCACCTACTAACAGGTGCCGTGATGAAGAGATAATCAGTGTTATTCACTTCACCTGTCAGTGGTCGTAATGTTATGCCTGGTGTATATTATACAAACATAGACATTTATCTACACATAAATACAGTACAACTCACAAACTTTAAGTAAAAAATGAAATAGAAATGACATAAGTGTGTATAATACATATTTTTAGTATTTTCTTTTTTTTGGCTGCTCCCATATTTAGGAGTCACCACAGCAGATCTGATCCGCGTACCAGATTTGGCACAGATCTTCTTCCTGGCGCCTTTCCTGACACAACCCTTATATTTTTATTCTGGTTTACGAGAGAGCACTTCTAGGTGCACCTCCCAATGTCTAGGCTGTTCTGCCATAAGCTCCCTTCCCCAGACCTAGCCAATCATATCTTTCCACTATCCTGTTACCACTGGGTTCCAGGGTTTGAATCTCCAATGGTGCTATCAGCCAGTGGGGCTGGGGGTATAGCCATTGGGAAGTGCACTTGTCAGTGCTGACCCAAGCTCCTTTTAAAAATTGAAGGAATGTAAAAACTGCACCAAACACACCACAACCCTGACCAGAAAAAGGCAGGGGTAAAACATGGAAATGAAAGTATTATTATTGCAAACGGGGATTTGGTAGATTAGAGTCTAAACCTTGGTCCTCTGCATAATAATTATAGCGTGTTGTGCTACTGACCAGTCTCATGGATGCTTTTTTTTTTACCTTTTAGGAACATGCTAATAAGTGGATTGAGTGCTTTTATTTATCGTAAATGGGCGACACGGTGGCTCGGTGGGTAGCACCGTCACCTCACAGCAAGAAGGTCCTGGGTTCGATTCCCAGGTGGAGCGGTCTGGGTCCATTCTGTGTGGAGTTTGTGGGTTTCCTGCGGGAGCTCCGGTTTCCTCCCACAGTCCAAAGACGTGCAAGTGAGGTGAATTGGAGATACAAAATTGTCCATGACTGTGTTTGACATTAAAGACTTGAACTGATGAATCTTGTGAAACCAGCAACTACGTGCCCTGCCATTTAATGTAACCCAAGTGCAGTGGCGGCTCCTGCCAAATCTCTCAGGGAGGCCAATTGTTGCGATGATGGCCAAGGTGACCCGTTCAATGGGTAAATTAAAGCTTAAATAATTAACATCTTAAGTCATCTGTCAGTTTGCCCTCACAAATAACTTTGAACATGGAGAGAGACCAGCTTTACTATTAATCATAAAATTAAGTAAAGCCTTCACACAAACAATTTCAGTCTTCATCAGATAGCATTTTATTTTAGGTGCAGCAGATCCAGAATAAAGATTGGCATCGGGGCTGATGTGCAATGAATAAAGAAGTACAATTAAACAATTGGGGAGAGACAATAAGTGCAATCACAATTCACAATTTAAAAATGACATTACTTACTTGTAATTTACTTGTAACTTATATGATTTCCCCCCCTTTGTAGATACTTGCTTGATGTTTAAATTTGGTCTGGGTGGCCCTAATTCTTAAGTTGCTAATTTATCCTGATTACTACGACGACTGAATGGCATTAATGACACGATGGAGTTGCTCCGAACTGAGGTAATGGTAGACATGTTGACGAGATCGCGACACCAGGTTACGTGTGACACAAGCATGTAAGTGCGAGCCCTCCCGGAACCCATTCAGATTGTATTGCAGCGCCTGCAGTTCGAAAAAAAAGAGCCTTAACATGAATGAGAGTCTATGAGAGCAATCCGGGCGATTTTCAGTCGGACTAAAATCGCCCCAAAAGGGGCGGTACTGTATGGACCACAACTCGATGCTGATTGGACTACGATATTCAGAGGCAAGAGACTGTCCAGAACAATCACAGCTGTGATAGAAAAATTTCTTCCCTTTCGCCCTTTGGTGGTGTGTCGCCCGATCGCCCTAAGGAACGGGCCACCCCTGCCCAAGTGTGTAAAACATGACATTAAAATCTTAATACATAAATATAAAACCTGGACAAATATAAAACCAATTGGTGACCAATCTGGGGTGTGTTCCTGCTCTGTGCTTAGTGTTAGGTAAGCTTTAGTTCCACTGCAGCTGTGATGAGGATCATTCAGTTATTAAGATTATTAAAAAAACAAACGTTTACTGATATCTCCTGTATTTTTTAGGCTGGTTTGAGCTAACTAGTGCGGACGTGCTTGGTACTGAAGCAGCGAGCTCTGCTCACTCACTCAGCGCTGAGGTTAAGGGCTCATTATAGCAGAAGCAGACTGAAGGTAGAGTGCAAGTGCAGTAAGTACCTCTGATAATGAGATACTGCACACTCCTCACACTGGCTCCACTTCCCATCCCCGACGAGCTGTGTGGTGAAGTGTAATGAATGATAAGTATATTAGATAACGTCCCTGCCCCATTTCCCTATCGTTCAGCGTTCTTATGTTCTTCCAAAAGACTGCGGTTGCCAGATCTTCATTAAAACCTGGCGATGTTTTCAGTTTCCTGAGGTTTAGCAGGAAAGGGAGTAATCGAGCGTGTTGTTGTTTGCCATAATGCAATCAACGATTCTTAGAACAACACATGCTGCAAGCACGAGCTGATGTATCTGTATATCAGACTGCAGGCGTGGTGATGAGGGGATTTGTTACTGCACCGTGCTATAACAAAGCAGCCCGATGACTAGCTGCTCTTCTTCTTAACAGAGCCAGCAACCTGGCCGGGCATCTACACGAACTCAGTTTGCCGTGTTTGAGGAAGACAAGGTCGAATGAGGCAGTATCTAGGACTGGTCCAGGTGCCTGCCGGCTCAAATAAGCAGAGCTGTTTGGGGGAATCACATGGAGCACAGAGTGGGGTAAACGGGGTAAACATAAACGTTACGGCTCTATAAGGGAACCTGACCTTGGCAGTTGATAAGAAGCGGCCGGTGATGGTGCGCAGGTTAGACGGGGCTCATGGTAGTCTAAAGCCTTTCCTTGGCCAAAAAATAGGTAGTGCAAGCGGTAGCTGAGTTGAAAATTGGAATTGGAAATGACTGGATTTGGAGAAGGAGGGAGCTTAATATATTTTTGGTAGAAAAAACATTTGTCTTTTTTTCCAGATTAAAGACTTTATGATGATGCTAAGATGTATTAGTATAGCACTTTTTACCGTAGACATTGTCTCAAAGCAACTTTACAGCATCCAGGACCAACAGACCAAAACCTTCGTTGAACAAGCCAAGAGTAAGTGACCCTTAATATTACAGGCAGAAACCTTGAGAGGAACCAGACTCAGCAAGTTTGCCTCGTTTTCCATTCTCTTCACTGTATGTGTTAAGAGATACATATAATAGGGCAGTGGTAGTTTAGTGGTGGACTAGTAATTGGTTTGAGCCCCACATCTGGTTTAAGCCAGTCTGCCACTATTGGGCCCTTGAGCAAGGCCATTAAGCCTTATTTGTCTAGATTATATCACAATTGTAAGTATAAAAAAGCTTTGAATAAAATGTCTGCTAGGTGCTGAAAATGTAAATGTAATGTAAATATGGGGGAAAGTTGGGGGGGGGGGGGGGGGGTGATGAGGAAGTAAAATGAGTCTTGTGTGAAATAACCATCAAATCCACTTTAAATGCATCCACATGTATCTGTGTTTAGCTGTATTTTCCTCACTGTTTCACTTTTAAACTTGTGTTATAGCTCGAGTTCTGAGAAATTGTGAGAATCAGCTTTTCTGAGAGTCTAGAACAGGAGTGGGCAAACTTTTCGGCTTAAGGGCCACAGTGGGTTTTAAAAATTGACAGACAGCTGTGGGGGTTTGGAGCTAATACAAATTACATGTGAAATCTAAGAAGTTAAGATTGCCCCCCTACCTTATTCAGTTTCAGTTTTTAAAGCCAGCCAAGTGGTTAGATCACGCTGGCGTGATAAGTGACTCCAGAGGGGTAGTAGGGCTCAGTGCAATGGCAAATGTGACGAATGAATACCTGTGTGTAGACCAGAGACTCGCTTTAGCAAAGGTCTGTAGTGTTTGGCGTGCCCCATCCAGTGGAATCAGTTGAAACGCAGGGTACTGCAGGAAAAAGGTAAAATTAATGCGGTTTTAGGACAATTTTGTAAATACTCAGTGGGCCGTAGTTTGCCCACCACTGGTCTGGAACGCTTATCGTTAAAAAAGCCTAACGTGGTTACGTGTACTAAAAGACTGACATAGGAACACTAAACATCTCTTAATTATTACTGCTCATAAGTTCTCTTCACTAACTGAATTCCACGATCGTTATTTTAATACAGTAGGTTACGCTAAGCTTTGTTCACTGTAAGCATTGTTTGTACTGCTTGAGTCACGTTTACCGTGTCATATCAAACAGTTTGTCTCATTGGAGGAGCTTTGAAAAGGTCAGCGGCACATTGGGTCAAAGTTCAGTCAAGTGAATGTTGAGCATCGCGGCAAGCACAAAAATCCAATGTGAGTCCAATGTGGCAAAATTGCACCACACTCCACAGGAAACAATAGCAACGTGTGCCATCACTGTGGTGAGCATCATTTCTCGGATCCTGTTTTCATAGCCGAGCCTTAGCTGGTTGGCATTAATCTGACCCAACTGGAATTACTCCTCCGTCACTGGGAATTGTTCATGAATTAGACACGGCCTCGATCCGAGAGGCCCACGAGACACAGAGGAGTTCGACTCATTTCACAGCCGTTCACTCAGCAGCCTCAGAGCCGAGAGCCTGAACGAGATGCCCGGAGACCGCGGAGGACGGCGAGATTGATGGATTTGATGAACAGAGAAGAAAGCGGCGCATAGGCGGCACCAGTAATTTATGGCCTTTCAGGTGTTTGTGCGTCCTATGAAGGTGTTTGTGTTTCTCAATCCCGATGCGGTGATTTTCCCTTATCTGAACCACAAAATGATGTTCCAGGCGAATGAGCCATCTGAAAGCATTAGCGGTTTGATCCATACGCGCGACTGTCTTATCTTGTCGCCGCAAATCGAAAAGGAACGCGAGCCGCCGAGTTCATACATAATTCAAGCTAAGCTAACCATTTCATCCTAACACATTTCAATCACGCCGCTGAAGGAGGGTTATTCCCTCGGTTCTAAAGGGCAGTTGTACCACTCGTTGCACTTCTGTCTGGGTTCCTCCACGAGAAAAAAAACCCCAGAAAGGTCACAGTAGACTTTTTTTTACACAAAAGAAAATGTCTCCGGGTGGAAGGCGCCTCAGCTCTGCGGAGGGATTAAAACCGACGGTTCAGCATATTTAGTGATTATTGACTTTTTAGCTTGACCCTCCTCGAATAAAGACTCACTCTCTGAATAGTGTCAGAATTTACTGGGCATCATTAATAAATGCATTAATGGATTCACAGCTAGTGTTAAATTTAAGCTTTAATTTAGGAACCATGTATGATGTAACAGGGTAGCACTGTCACCTCACAGCAAGAAGCTCCTGGGTTCGACTCCCTTCTTGGGTTGAGTTTGCATGTTCTCCCCATGTCTGTGTGGGTTTCCTCCGGAAGCTCCGTTTTCCTCCCACGGTCCAAAGACATTCAAGTGAGGTGAACTGGAGATACAAAATTGTGTTTAACAATAATTATTAGGATTTTAACGTCATGTTTTACACACTTTGGTTCCATTCATGACAGGAACGGTAGTTACTCGTTATTCATCAGTTCACAAGTTTAATGTCAAACACAGTCATGGACCATTTTGCATCTCCAGTTCACCTCACTTGCACGTCTTTGGACTGTAGGAGGAAATCGGAGCCCCCGGAGGACAATTTTGTATCTCCAATTCATCTCACTTGCATGTTTTTGGACTGTGGGAGGAAATCGGAGCCCCCGGAGGAAACCCATGCAGGCACGGGGAGAACATGCAAACTCCACACAGAAAGGACCCGGACCGCCCCAGCTGGAGATCGAACCCAGGACCTTCTTGTTGTGACTCAGACAGTGCTACCCACTTAGCCACTGTGCCGCCCTTAAACTGATAAATCTTGCATAACCAGTAACTACCTGTTCTGTTATGAATGTAGCCAAAGTGTAAAACATGACGTTAAAATCCTAATAAATAAACAAACAAACAATCTTCGGGTGGCTCAGTGGGGAGCACTGTCGCCTCACAGCAAGAAGGTCCTGGGGTCGATCCCCAGGTGGAGAGGCCCGGGTCATTCTTGTGTGGAGTTTGCATGTTCTACCCATGTCTGCATGGGTTTCCTCCAGGAGCTCCGGTTTCCTCCTACAGTCCAAAAACATGCAAGTGAGGTGAATTGGAGATATTAAACTGACATTTGACATTAAACTTGTGAACTGATGAACCATGTGTAACAAGTAATGCCTGTCCTGTCATGAATGTAACCAAGAGTGTGAATCCTAATAAATAAATAAACAAACAATCTTCAAAATGCCCTTTTTGCATGAGCACAGACACAACGTCACAAACGCCGCTGATTGTAGAAGAATTTTCAAAATTGATCAACATTTGCTAAAGTTATGGACAAAGGTACAGTGCAGTATTATCATCCATTGTGTTTGCAGAGCACATCACAGGCTCTTTAAGTTACTTCTTTAGTTTCCTTTGTGTTTTTCTTTCAGCAGGCAGAAAAACTCTCTTCTTTTTGTCTGTAAGCTTTTTTAAAGCTTTTCTCAGACTTCGATCCTTGCTGTGCCATCTTATTGATCAGCAGTTCAGCCTGGATTATGGTTTCACAGCTCTTACATCCAATCACACGTCAACGATGTCTAAAAGTGCTTTGGAAAATGGCTCGTTTTAAAGAGCGGACAGAGTTCGAGTGTGGTACTGTAGAGCATAAGAGCGTCTGCTAAATTCTAAAAATATAAATGTTAATGGTGATGTAAGGCCTGCATGCAGCTGCTTGGTCATAGAACCCACACCATGGCTGCGTCCGAAATCACATACTTCCATAATAAACAGTACGCGAAAGCAGTATGCAAGAGCGGGTGGTGTGTTCGAAAAATGTAGTAACATCACGTGACATTGATAGGCTGGGTGACATAGTACGTTCAAGGTTGCATGCATACTGCACACTTGTGTACTGATAGAGCGTACTGCTTCACCGGCTGAGCAGTGCACACTTTGAGATCTTAAATTTAGTACAACGTCACAAGTACAATGTCACAAGTCAGTTCAGCTCAGACCATGTAAAGTCACAGTAATGAGGCGTATAGTGCGTAAAAGTCAGGAATTAACATCAGAACAAGCACATGGCAGATTCATGGAGAGATTCATGGGCTGCATCCGAAATCGCATACTTAAACAGTATGTACTAAATTTGAGGCAGTGCGCACTCAGTACGCAGGTGTGCAGTATGCCTACAACCTTGGACGTACACTACATTGCCAAAAGTATTCGCTCGTCTGCCTTCACACGCATATTAACTTGAGCGACTCCCATTCTTAATCCATAGAGTTTAATATGATGTTGGCCCACCCTTTGCAGCTATAACAGCTTCAACACTTCTGGGAAGGCTTTCCACAAGGTTTAGGAGTGTGTTTATGGGATTTTTTGACCATTCTTCCAGAAAGGCATTTCTGAGGTCAGACACTAGTGTTGAACAAGAAGGCCTGGCTCGCAGTCTCCGCTCTAATTCATCGGGTTCTATCGGGTTGAGGTCAGGACTCTGAGGAAATTTCACGACTGGACTTGTTGCACAGGTGGCATCCTATCACGGTACCACGCTGGAATTCACTGAGCTCCTGAGAGCGACCCATTCTTTCACAAATGTTTGTAGAAGCAGTCTGCATCCCGAGGTGCTTGGTTTTATACACATGTGGCCATGGAAGTGATTGGAACACCTGAATTCAATGATTTGGATGGGTGAGTGAATACTTTTGGCAATATAGTATACTTCGTCCTCCAGCTTATCAATGTCACGTGATGTTACTATGTTTTTCGAACACACATCCCGCATTTGTGTACTGCTTTCGTGTACTGTTTATTATGGAAGTATGTGATTTCGGATGCAGCCATGGTGTGGGTTCTATGGCCAAGAAGCATTTTTAGCATTTAGCAGATGCTCTTATCCAGAGCGACCTACAGAAGAGCTTCCACAATAAACTTTTCCTACTGTAGTTTAACTAGACAACAGTCCAAGGATACATACGTTGAAACCCTTTTTTTAGTGATAGTAAGTGCATGTTAGTTCTCAGCTTAAGTGTTTAGTAAACAGGTGATGAAGTACAGAGAAAAGCCTTGATCCTGGTCTTCCCGAGTTCTGGGTGAAGGATCAAGGCCAGCGAGACTAGTGGTTTGGAGGTTGCTAAGGTAGTTGGTCCATTTTTGGCTTTGTAGGCAGTGAAAACATGTTTGTGGAGTGATGAATGATGCTTCTCTATTTTTTGCAGTCTGATATATGATTCCGGGTTCAGTTAATGCCTGAAGAATGTTACCTCCTTGACTGTATTGTGCCAACTGTAAAGTTTGGTGGAGAAGGTATAATGCTATGAGGTTGTTTTCCAGGGGTTGGCCTAAACCCCTTAGAGTCAGTGAAGTAAAATATTAATGGTTTTTGGTGCGTACCAAAACATTTATGCTTCCAACTTTAAAAAAGCAAAATCCATAAAGGCACAACATGGAACAACATAACTGGCTCGCACAAAACCCTGATCTCACCCCATCAAACACCTTTGGGATGAACTAGAACGAAGATTGCGAGCCAGACCCTCTCGTCCAACATCAGTTTCTGACCTCACAAATGCTCTTCTGGGTGAATGGACAAAAATCCCCACAGACACACAGCCTTGCCAGAAGAGTGGAAGCTGTAATAGCCGCAAACAGGGGGGCAACTTCATATTTAAGGCTATAGATTTTTAATGGAATGTCATAAAAAGCTTCTGTAGGTGTAATGTGTAGGAGTCCCAATACTTTTGTCCATTTGTGAGGTCAGAAACTAATGTTGGATAAGATGGCCTGGCTTCCAATCTCTGTTCTAGTTCATCCCAAAGGTGTCTGATGAGGTGAGATACATGTATGTATAAGAATGTATGTATAAATACCAAATTACTAACTGTCCAAGCTTTGATAGATGAGGCGCTGTTAATTAGTAATGAACCTAATAAAAGGAATGTGTACTGTTTCTTTTTTGTCTGTCACCTGTATGTACTGAATTTTTTTCTAAATTTCTGATGTTAACTTTTCTAACTCGTTTATTCCTTTTTTTGTCCTTTACAGAAGCGGGAGGAGGTTCAGATAGAATCCAGATCCAGCCCTAAGAAGAGTGTCGAGCCTGCCATCGACCTGCTAGGCCTGGGTAAGACATGAGTAATCAATCTTCTTTCCTTTAACATCTGGATGTGAAGCTGCTCTGCCGCTGCTCTGGATTTGCTTGGTTGGATGTGCTGATCGCTTTAAGACCTGAATATATACACGATCAACCATAACATTAAAACCACCTCCTTGTTTCTACACTCACTGTCCATTTTATCAGCTCCACTTACCACATAGAAGCACTTTGTAGTTCTACAATTACTGACTCTACAATTACTGCTTTGTTAGCCCCCTTTCATGCTGTTCTTCAATGGTCAGTGAGTGGACACGATATTTAAAAACTCCAGCAGCGCTGCTGTGTCTGACCCATTCATACCAGCACAACACACACTAACACACCACCACAATGTAATTGTCACTGCAGTGCTGAGAATGATCCACCACCTAAATAATACCTGCTCTGTGGTGGTCCTGACCATTGAAGAACAGGGTGAAAGCAGGTTTGTAGAGAAACAGATGGACTACAGTCAGTAATTGTAGAACTACAAAGTGCTTCTATATGGTAAGTGGAGCTGATAAAATGGACAGTGAGTGTACAAACACAGTGAGTGTTTTAATGTTTTGGCTGATCAGTGTATGTGTTAAGGATGGCAATAAAAGAAGTCACATTGCCTCTGATGATGGCTTGTAAGGTGATTGTCTGTCAACCTTTTGCTTTGAAGTAAAACTGGTTTTTGCTTGTTGAACCCAAACCAACGATTCTTTTGGGTTTCAGTACTTTTAAAAAGGTTTCCAGTGGAAAAGCACCAGCACTCGATACAGACAGGCTAGTCATCATTGCACCAAACCATCATTGCATTGATTGGAGAGGCAGCACAAACCTCTGCAAAGACCAAAGCCAACAGATGATTCTGTTATTTTCAGTTATTTCTGGAAAATGAAACTCTTCAGAGCCCTAGAGCCATTTCCAGTAGCCTCTTGTGTTTTTTATATCCGCCTCTCTCTCCCGTGTTGTTGCTTTGTGTTCGGCGGATGGGGTGCAGTAACAGGAACACAATAAAAGAGGGTGAAGGAAGAAAAGATGGAAAGATTAATTAGTCGTGTGTTTGTTGAGGTGGGGAGAATTTATGACGTTCCGGGGGCTGTGGAAGCGCCTGCTGAAACTCAACAGTGTGATGATGGAATCGTGTCGGTACAATTTTTTCAGGTTTTTGTTTCTCCCTTAGTAGATAGAAGCGGCTCAGCATGCTATAAACACAGTGAACATTTATATCACCGCTACCTTTCACCCCCGTGGCTCTCTGCTCGCTCTACTAATATAAACGAAATCCCCCGTGACCCCCGAGCGTGTTTGTTTGTTCTTCTAAGAAAGATGTCACACATTTTGTCAGCTTGAAGGCAAAGCAAAGCTTTAAAAAGATTATTAAGAAAGATTTTGTTCGGGAAGTGCGGGGTTGTTTTGCTCCCTGGCTCAGACTCGGACTGAAAACGAATGGGAATGCTAAGTGCGTTCGAACGTCCCTCCAGCCTCGGCGGCTAGCAGGTGTTTTTCTCAACCACTGGCGCAGGCATTAAATGTGATTCGATTTCCTGCTTTTTAAGATGTAGTCAATAACTAGCAGAAAAGGCAGAAGTGAGAGGGGCAGTGTGAGCTTTTCTTACTTTTTCATAAGCCTGACAACATTAGGGCTGCTTCATTAACTATATTTTAGTTCTGATGCCACGCAGTGAGATCCGTGATGATCTGGCTCGTTTTGAAGAAATGTAAAATTTTATAAAGTAATCAAGTTCAATATTTAAACATGTTTTATTAGAATATACTGGAGGACATTGATTGAATATTTATGTATTTTTATTAATTGAACTGCTGGGTTTTGCAGACGCACTGAAGCTTTATTTATCCTCCTCTTCCATCTGTCTTTAATCTCTCTCTCTTGAATTCCGTTCATCTTTTCCATTTACTGTCCTTTCTTTACCTCTTTTCTTTTTCTTTTTTTTTTCCTCTTCTCCCTGTTTGTGTTATCTATAGGGCTGCCACTAACCACTATTTTTCTATCGATTAATCTATAGACTATTTTATCGATTAATCTAACGATTCAAAAATTTAATTCAGAATCTCATTAAAGCTTCTTTTATTTTAACAACAAACTGTACGGCATAATAATAGGGCACAAAACTAAATGTAAACAGGGTTTAAAACTAAAGTAAAACATGCAGGGCCGGTGCTATGGGGGCGCTGGGGTGGACATTGCTGTTTCCTGTGTAATATGCAACAGCTGTGAATTTAGGGTTTGTGTTTGGTGATGTAACATTTTGAATTCTCGTAGCGTACAAGTGCCTCACGTTTACTGAAGCTCAAATGTTGTCTATATGTTTAAATATGTTCAAAAAGACAACGTTTTCATGGGGTGTCCTAACTTTTTCACATGACTGTATATATTTTTCAAAAGAACTAGATGGCATGTTTACGTGTGTGTGTGTGTGTGTGTGTGTGTGTGTGTGTGTGTGTGTGTGTGTGTGTGTGTGTATGTGTGTGTCTTGGTAAAATGATGCTGTGTAGACCGTGTGAAATAGAAACATTGCAAGAGAAAGAGACATCAACCAAGCTGAAATGTCTAATAGTTTAAAATAGAGGGTGAGAAATTGTCTTCAAAGTGTTCTCACAATTGTTCCCACATGTAATGACCCTTGTGTGGAGGTATAAAGCCATGACAGCTTAAACCCACTAACCTTAAAGATGGACAGTCTGGACCTGCACTTTTTTCTTCATATCACTGTAGAAAGAATAACGAGAAGAAAACTCACTTGCACGTTGTGTTTCTTTTAGATGCTCCTGCAGTCAGCACAGCCGTCAGTGGGCCTGGATCCGGAAATGTAGCTCCCATAAGTGATGAGTTAGACATTTTTGGACCAATGGTATCCAACCCTCTGCCTTCAAGCACCAACACAAACCAGGTACACACAGACTTTTGTGTTTTGCTTTGTTTTTTAATTCACTTCGGTTGTGGATATATCTCAGCTGTCAAATAAGGTCCTGTTTTATTTTCATCAATGAGGCATAACATTATGACCACCTTCCTAATATTGTGTTGATCCACCTTTTGCTGCCCCATACACAACAAACTGTGATGCACTGTGTATTCTGACACCTTGCTATCAGAACCAGCATTAACCTCTTCAGCAATTTGAGCTACAGTAGCTCGTCTGTGGGCCAGCCTTCGCTTCCCACGTGCATCAATGAGCCTTTGCTACCCATGACCCTGTCGCCGGTTTATCACTGTTCCTTTCTTGGACCACTTTTGATAGATACTGACCACTGCAGACCGGGAACACCCCACAAGAGCTGCAGTTTTGGGGATGCTAACACATCAACTTTGATCATCTCTTCATCACGGCACCTGTTAGTGGGTGGGATATATTAGGCAGCAAGTGAACATTTTATCCTCAGTGTTATTCTCTTCACCTGTCAGTGGTCATAATGTTATGTCTAGTCGGTGTATTGGATGAAGCTTAAACCATCTAAAATACGTAAAATGCAGAGCTTATAGCTAAAAATT
This sequence comes from Trichomycterus rosablanca, assembly GCF_030014385.1. NCBI lineage: Eukaryota > Metazoa > Chordata > Actinopteri > Siluriformes > Trichomycteridae > Trichomycterus > Trichomycterus rosablanca. The sequence goes on along the minus strand of NC_085992.1, from coordinate 7,459,060 downwards.
AAGCACCTCTTGAGCAGTAAGACTCATTTTTTGTATTACTTGTATTTTAAAATTTGGGTCACGCTGGTGTTAAAACACCAGAGAATATTGATTTGAATTTGATTGTTTTTTAATTGGGCTAATGTTGGTCTTTGGGCACCCATTATACAGTTCAAATTAAGGTCATAATCACAATTTATATTTGGGAGGGGAAACACGTCCCCCGAAATTTCAGATATCGTCGCTGTCCGATGAAAAACACATATCTCCAAAACCTTAACTTTTCAGGAAAAAGAAAAGACTTTTTTTCCTGACAGTAACGGAGCAAACAAACCACAGATGGCGACATTTAAATACAATTCAGCACAGAAATTAAAATATATCTTTATTAGGTCGTCAGTCCGTCGGTTTCATATGTAAAATGGACTTTTACACTTTTAAACATTACACATTTCTCAAACAGTACCGGAGAGGAAGGAGGAGGCGATACCCGGTGTTGATGGACAGGTCTAGCAGCTAATGGAGATACTCATTAAAGAGATTGTGTGATTTTTCATCTTTTCATTGGTCATTTTGATTTTCGCTGCTATGGACAGACAGAGATTTATATCCACAATCAACACATGTAAAAAGGTGAAAACCGTTAAAAGTGGAGCTACGTGTTTTTCATCGGACAGCGACGATATGCTCAAAATTTCCCCCCAAAATACTGTCATAAAAACAAAGTCCCCTCACTAGCTTTGCATAATGTTAGGATCCCATGAATTGTTAATATGGCAGGAATTTTTTTAGAACAACAGGAACCCCAAACCCCCCAAAGAAGATTTGGTTTAACCTAATATTTAATTCATGGCTACGGCTTTGGTTCCAATTATGAAGAACTGTTGGCATTTAATTCAACAGAATTTGAATTGGCCTTGAGTTGACATGACGCCGTACATGATAATGATTTCTATGAATGGTTACCTATTCAGAAACAGTATCTAAAATGATTTGGTTTCGTGGTTGCGCCGCATGGTTGTAAAAGAATCACAAATATGAGAATTTACAGAACCAGGTGCACCCTATGGCGCAACAACAATATGGAAAATTCCATATGCCAAAGTAAAAATCCATATAACACCCAGATGAAGTGAAGAGCTTTTCTTGCTTTCTTTAATTACCTGATTTAAGCAATATTGAGCATTACAAGTACCTGGCAAATGTATAAAAACAAACTCCCATAGTTGCTTAGTTGTATCATAAAAATAAACTCACTGCTGGATAGTAATGCATGAGTAGTACAGCTTATTATTATTCAAGTCAAATTTATTTTTATAGTGCTTTTTGCAATGGACATTGTCTCAATGTTAAAAAAAAAAACCCTAACAAGCTAGCAGTTCGTAACAGCGACAATGTAAACCATGTATCAGGGACCTTCGAATCAGGGACCTTCATCCTCCTTGGGTGGCCTAGAGAATAATTTGAATGAATTAGAATTAGATTAAATAAACAGGTATTAGATAGGTGAAATAAAAACATAATAACGTCTTTAACCATCAGTTCAGCATGTGGTAGAATGAGGTCTAATAGTGAGTTCTTGGCATTGAGTGCATATTCTCATTACGTACAGCAGTTCAGCAGGAACAGCATTGTTGGCCAGTAGGTATACACCAGTCAGCCATAACATTAAAACCACCTCCTTGTTTCTACACACTCTGTCCATGTTATCAGCTCCACTTACCATATAGAAGCACTTTGTAGTTCTATAATTACTGACTGTAGACCATCTGTTTCTCTACATACTTTGTTAGCCCACTTTCATGCTGTTCTTCAATGGTCAGGACCCCCACAGGACCACTACAGGGCAGGTACAGTCCCTGACAGAAGTTCTGTCGCTTATCCATGTTGTGGAAACAAAAGCTTATAACCTGACTTTAAATTCATCCATTGGTTTTAGAAATGACTCATATGAAAGCTGAAACCCTCCCAAATGAGGTTTAATTTACGAAAATAAATTTGCTCAGAAATATTGATCATTTAATGAACACAGAAAGGTCAGATTTTGGCAAGACAAAAGTTTTGTCGCCTTGTCATATAATGCACCCAATCCTAGTTTACAGCCTCACCTGTGCTCACTAATTGATCGGTTAATTAGTGGGTGTGTATAAAAAGAACCCCAGCACCCCAGACCTTCACTTGAACTGCAACTTCACCTCTGACAACATGCCAAAAATCCACCCTGCGACCAAAGCCTTGATTATCAAGAGGCTGAAGACCAGATCCACTGCAGAGGTGGCTGGCACCTTTAATGTGTCTCAGCGTCAAGTACAAAGAATTAAAAAAAGATTTGAAGAGACTGGAGATGTTTTTGACAAGACAACTGCTAAGGAGGAACGTTTGTTGGTTAGAAAATCCAAAGCCAGCCCCTCTTCCACTGCAGCAGAGCTCCACCAGGCCTGGTCACCTCAAGTCCCTGTGTCAACTAGAACAGTTTGTAGGATTCTGTCTCGAAATGGCCTCCATGGTCGAATCAGTGCCCAAAAGCCAGCACTAAACAAAAGGCAATTAAAAAAACGTGTGGCATTTGCCAAGGCCCACAGCCTGCTAAACGGATGGACGCTGGAAAAGTGGCAGAAGGTGGATTTCTCAGATGAATCTTCAGTTGAATTACACCACAGCCGCCGCAAATACTGCAGGAGACCTACTGGAGCCAGTATGGATCCAAGATTCACCCAGAAAGTTTGGTGGTGGAAAGATCATGGTCTGGGGTTACATTCAGTATGGGGGTGTGCGAAACATTTGCAAGGTGGAAGGCAATATCAATAGCCTAAAATATCAAGAAGTATTAGCTACCTCTTACATTCCCAATCATAAAAGGGGTCAAATTTTGCAGCAGGATGGTGCTCCATCTCATACATCCATCTCTACATCAAAGTTCCTCAAGGCGAAAAAGATCAAGGTGCTCCAGGACTGGCCAGCCCAGTCACCAGACATGAACATCATTGAGCATGTTTGGGGTAGGATGAAAGAGGAAGCTTGGAAGACAAAACCAAAGAATCTTGATGAACTCTGGGAGGCATGTAAGACTGCATTCTTTGCTATTCCTGATGACTTCATCAATAAATTGTATGAATCATTGTCGAACCGCATGGATGCAGTCCTTAAAGCTCATGGAAGTCACCCAAAATATTAAATATGGCTCTAATAGCACCACAACTTCATTCACCAATGTTATGAAACATATCTTTGTATTTGAAGTAAATTATTTGTTTGATTTTCACATTACTTTCTGTGGGCGACAAAACTTTTGTCTTGCCAAAATCTGACCTTTCTGTGTTCATTAAATGATCAATATTTCTGCAGTGAAGCAAATTTATTTTCGTAAATTAAACCTCATTTGGGAGGGTTTCAGCTTTCATATGAGTCATTTCTAAAACCATTGGATGAATTTAAAGTCAGGTTATAAGCTTTTGTTTCCACAACATGGATAAGCGACAGAACTTCTGTCAGGGACTGTATTATTTAGGTGGTGGATCATTCTCAGCACTGCAGTAATACTGACATGGTGGTGGTGTGTAGTGACACTGACATGGTGGTGGTGTGTTAGTGTGTGTTGTACTGGTATGAGTGGATAAGACACAGCAATGCTGCTGGAGTTTTTAAACACCTCACTGTCACTGCTGGACTGAGAATAGTCCACCAACCAAAAACATCCAGCCAACAGCGCCTCGTGGGCAGCGTCCTGTGACCACTGATGAAGGTCTAGAAGATGACCAACTCAAACAGCAGCAATAGATGAGTGATCGTGTCTGACTTTACATCTACAAGATGGACCAACTAGGTAGGAGTGTCTAATAGAGTGGACAGTGAGTGGACACGGTATTTAAAACCTCCAGCAGCGCTGCTGTGTCTGATCCTACTTTTACCAGCACAACACACACTAACACCACCACCATGTCAGTGTCACTGCAGTGCTGAGAATGATCCACCAGCCAAATAAAACCCGCTCTGTAGTGGTCCTGGGAGAGTCCTGACCATTGAAGAACAGAGTAAAAGCAGGTTTAAACCTGAGTGATTGTATGTGACAGGCAGAACAGCAGCAACCCAACATCTCTGATCACCACAAATCTCTATGACCATGATCCTTCAAGTTCTGTGTATTTGTCTAAAGCTCAGCATAGACAGATAACTCATCATCAGGCCAGTGGGTATAAATAATACTTAAATATTATTAATAATAAATTAAGAGGCTATGTAAATATTTTATCACTCTGTGCTTACACATGTGTTATGTGCAGTTCTGCTCATTAGGTCATTTTTTGATGGGTTATTTTATATGGAATATATTATTTTAAATGTTCATGATTTTGATTGATGAGACAGTAGGTTTCACACGGCAGTACAGCCAACCCTAGTTTTACCCACAAAATACAGAAAATTTCACCATGCTTAATTCACCTGAGATTTGGCCAAACTATAAAAATTAGGGCTGTCAAACGATTAAATTTTTTAATCGCGATTAATCTCAGAATTTCATATAGTTAATCGCGATTAATCGCATTTAATCGCATTTTTTTAAAATCTGTGTAAATGTTATAGAAAACAAGGATTTTTAAGTGAAATGTTACAATTAAAATGGTGAACACATTTTATGCTAAATGTACTTATGTTAAAAACTGCTGGGACAAGAGAAAACTGTAAGGGAGTTTTATTCACTCAAGAGACCCTTGACTTCGTATAAATGTCAGATTGTAGGTTAAAATTTCTCCATCAGCAAACATTGTGAGTGTGTTTTGACCCTTTGGGGCTTCCATAGTGCATGGAATAGCATGCTTGGCTAACAGTATGACTCTAGCTGTTTGCTATTCGGTAACAGAGGAAGTAATAAAGTATTCTGCTCCCGACAACTTGTGAATATACCGTGTATTTATTTCTTTATTAAGCAAGTGCATCACTACACGCTCGGTTACATTATGTTAACAAACCGCAAATGAAACAAACGGTGGCAAGTCCGACGTTAAAACGTTGGTGCACGGTCAAGTCTCAACATGAACTACGGATGACTCGCAGGGCCAAGTAGAATTTGCGTTAACGGTACAAATTTTTTTAATCGCGTTAAATTGAGATTGCGTTAATGCGTTATTATCGCGTTAACTTCGACAGCCCTAATAAAAATTTATCCAACTAAATCTGCAGTAGTGGTATGACCCAATAACATCTCAGTGTTTTGTTTGCTTGTGCCAACCCAATAATTTGTATAAGACATGTACTAGGTTTTGAACCTGCTCATTAGTGTAAATATTTTACACCATGTTCCCTGGCACAAATTAAATAGTCTGCCGAACTCTGGCTCACTCAGTGTGGTGCGTTTATTATCAGTCAATTATGGCTTTTGCGAATGCAAGCAACCCCCATAGAGACGTTCAGAAGTAACCAAGGTGTACACAAACACCGGTGTTGATTTTCTGCTCTCTGACATTGCTGAAGGTCGCTCGCTGATTTCTGTGGAGCTTTATTTTTTCCGCTTGGTTTCTCCAGCAGTGAACACACAGAACAGCACAATTCAGCTCAAAGAGAATAGGACCGGTTTCTATCTTTTTAATGCCCACTGCTCAACCACCATTTTTTTTTGCTTTGTCCTGAAGTCATTGTATAAGAAGCTCTAGGAAAAGGTCAGATCTGGTTGTGTTAATCTCTTCTGACCAGTATTATTACATTTACCTTTCTGGCTATAGCTGACAGGATTGATTTGTAAGGTTTTCTAGAACTTAGGATGCTCTGGGGCTAATGTAAAAGAATTAGCATTGAGCCTAGCAATTCAGAGGAGTGAGGAGGTGGGGGAGGAGAGACAAGAATGATAAGCTAAAGTGATGCTGGAGTAATGGAGGAGGGAGAGGATCTTTTTTCCCCCTTTTTTGCTCTTGGTCATGCATCAGACTTGCTGCTTTGGAGTGGGGCCAAGCTCTTTAGAGCATATAGGCAGTTCTGTACGTCCCTGACTAAACGGAGTGCATCTCCCGACAGCGGGTCTGCTTACGCTTGGCCTGGACACGAGGGGATTCTAGCATGAAGTGCAATCCTTCTTTGATCTGGGTGCGCTGGTGCACCACAGGACCCCATCTACATTTTCTGCTTACACTTAGGAAAGAAAGCGAGTGACCTAAAACTGTGACAGAATCGAAGTCTGTAGGGTCTAGATCCATGTTTTTATGAAGAAATTTAGAAAGAGGAGCATCTGTAGGAGCGTCTGTGGCTTATTAGCTGGAGTAATTGACTTTTTTTTTCTTCCTGTGCTGGACCTTAGCGTTTGATGGATGGATGGATGGATGGATGGATGGATGGATGGATGGATAGACAGATAGATATATGCATAGATAGATGGGTAGATGGATGGATGGATGGACGGACGGATAGATGCATAGATAGATGGGTAGATAGATGGATGGATGGGTGGACGGACGGACAGACAGATAGATAGACAGACAGATATATGCATAGATAGCTGGGTAGATGGATGGATGGATGGATGGATAGATAGATAGATGGATGAATGGATAGATTGGTAGATGGCTTGATGGATGGCTGGATAGATAGATAGATAGATAGATAGATAGATAGATAGATAGATAGATAGATAGATGGATGGATGGATGGATGGATGGATGGATGGATGGATGGATGGATGGATGGATGGATGGATGGATGGATGGATGGATGGATAGATAGATTGGTAGATGGATGGATGGATGGATGGATAGATTGGTAGATGGCTGGATGGGTGGGTGGATGGATGGATAGATGGATGGATGGATAGATGGATGGATGGATAGATAGATAGATAGATAGATAGATAGATAGATAGATAGATAGATAGATAGATAGATAGATAGATAGATAGATAGATAGATAGATAGATGGGTAGATGGGTGGATGGATGGATAGATGGATGGATAGATAGATAGATAGATAGATAGATAGATAGATAGATAGATAGATGGATGGATGGATGGATGGATGGATGGATGGATGGATGGATGGATGGATGGATGGATGGATGGATGGATGGATGGATGGATGGATAGATTGGTAGTTGGGTGGATAGATAGATGGATGGATGGATAGATTGGTGGGTGGGTGGGTAGATGGCTGGATGGATGGATGGATAGATTGGTAGATGGCTGGATGGATGGATGGATGGATAGATTGGTGGGTGGGTGGGTGGGTGGATGGATGGATGGATGGATGGATGGATGGATGGATAGATAGATTGGTAGATGGCTGGCTGGATGGATGGATAGATTGGTAGTTGGGTGGATGGGTGGGTGGGTGGATGGGTGGGTGGATAGATAGATGGATGGATGGATGGATGGATACTTCATTTATCCCGAAGGAAATTATTGGTCTCCAGTGGCTGAACAAAAGAAAAAAAGAACAAATACAAATGTACAATATGCATGTATACAAAATACAAGAAAATGCAAAATATGTACAATTGTGTGTTTGATACATTGACTTGGAATACAACTTAAAATATCAGCAGTAGTCTATATATTCTTAATAACAATATATACAAATATATGTATTACCCATACACATTATGATAATCAAGATATATATAGGTATGATTGAATAAATGTAGTAGAAGCAGTAGTACGAATTATAACCAACATATACAGTACATGTAATTATAAATATAAGAGATAAAAATGTCAAAGAATTATCACAGAATTATATGTAGGTTTGACATGATGGTATGAGTGTCGGTGTGCATGAGTTAAAGTCAAAGTCCAATTTAATGACCCCGTCGTTGTGTGGTGTTAAACAGTCTGACTGCCTGGGGTACAAAAGACTTTCTCAGCCTGTCTGTTGAGCAGGACAGAGACAGCAGTGTATCACTGAACACACTCCCCTGTCTGGTCATGGTGCTGTTCAGAGGGTGCTGTGTATTGTGTAATGCGTTCACTCATCCATTAGGAAAACTCAGTTTCTGTATTACTGACAGGACTCGGACGATCTTTCTGTGGTCGTAGGAGAGCACGTTACATCGATCAGATCGGGCTCTCACAGCACATGATTTATCCACCACTGATCACATGATTTATCCATCACTGATCACATGATTTATCTATCACTGATCACATGATTTATCCATCACTGATACAGAGTGCCAGACTAAAATAATTCCAAGAACTGTACACTTGACTGTACTTGAGGCTGGTGGGCCATTTACAGCATGTGATGCATCAAGGTGTGACCTGCAAATCTCCAACACGGTCCGAATATTTCAAAACATTAGTGCATGTGTGCGGTCAGTGAAACTGGCTTCTAGCCACTCATCTGGATTACTGCGGTACAGTTGATGTTCCTGAGCAACATGAGACAGCGAACAGGACCGGCAGCACTGTGGAATAAGGGGTTTCCATTATTTTGTCCATCTTCTGCATATAGAGAGGAGATTGCAGAGGAGGTTTGGGTAGCAGGCATAGTCTTGATATATAGTGTTGCTGCTGCCACCTTCATGCTGAATGAGATTGGAATAACGTACTACCTGTACTTGCCAAACAACTTTCAAAATCATAATTCTGTTCTTGATGGAGAATCAGTTTAATGTACGGCAATGTTATCTAGTAGGTTCACTGATGGCTCATAGGGTTCCACTATTTTTCCTCTCCCCTGCTTGGTGATAGACTTCTGGTGCATTTAGTGTTGATTATGTCTTGGACGTGACACCTAACTAGGGCACTAAGATTTAGATTGACAACTTTCTAGTCGTGTTATGAACCTTGTCAGAATCACACTTTGGGTAGCAAGCATAGTCTTGATATATAGTGCTGCTGCTGCCACCTTCGAACTGAATGAGTTTCGAATAATGTACTACTTGCCAGACTTTCAAACTGTCAAAATCATAATTCTGTTTTTGATGGAGAATCAGTTGAATGTACTGCAATGTTATCTAGTTCACTGATGGTTGGGACATGGCAGCTCATAGGGTTCCTCTTTTTTCCTCTTGGTGATAGACTTCTGGTACATTTAATTACCCCAGACAATGAGATAAGATAAGATTCCTTTATTGATCCCCATGGGGGAAATTCGAGAAATTTGAGATATTATTAACATTTACATTTAGCAGACACTTTTATCCAAAGCGACTTACAGTTGTGACAGTATACAATCTAAGCAGTTGAGGGCCCAACAGTGACAACCTGGCAGTGGTGGGGCTTGAACCAGCAACCTTCTGATTACTGGTCTAGTACCTTAACCACTAGGCTACAGCTGCCCATTGTTATGTTATGATGTTATGTATGATGTAGATGTTATGTTATGTCTTGAACGTGACACCTAACCAGAGCGCAGATTTACATTTAAGGCTCCTAGAAGACACTTTTATCAAAGTGACTTACAGTTATGACTGAATGCCATGCTAGCGATTAAGGGTTAAGGGTCTTGCTCAAGAGTCCAACAGAATGTGTTTATTTGTATAAATTACAAATAAAGGCATTCTTCTTCAGTGGCAACTTGGCAGTATTGGGGCTTGAATCGACAACCTTCTGATTACTGCTCCAATACATAGTACAATAATATATTCACCTGTATATCTTGTCCATACCACTGCTCGTATCCTGTAAATAATGGATACCGTAGATACTGTACAACCTGCACTTGCTGCTCATTGCACTTCTGGTTAGACGCTATAGAGAACAATTGGCTTGTTGTTCTGGGAGGGTGTCTGAGAGGATTCCTCATAACTGATGCAATTACGACCTCTTCTGGCTGATTGATGGCATCTGCACAGAGACGAGGGATAATGAGGATCAGGGTGTGCCTCTCAATACACAAAGCTGATTCACATATGAACCCACCTTGTACAGGTAAAAGGATGCAGTCGGCTACTGAACATGTGTTGGAGGGGATGTGTGTTACTCTCCCCAGTCAGAGTGGAGGTCAACATCAGTAGAAAGGAAGCGTAATGCAATTGGGTCATTCGATACGACTAGATTGGAAGGAAAAGGGGGGGGGGGGGGGTGAAACACACTACCACACCCGAGCTAACATCTCCAATTTGTCGTGTTGAATCTCATCTCTGCTACCGTTACTCTGGGCACCTACATGAACATTAATTGGTTTGTTGTTCTGGGAGGGTGTCTGAGAGGATTCCTCATAACTGATGCAATTACGACCTCTTCTGGCTGATTGATGGCACCTGCACAGAGACGAGGGATAATGAGGATCAGGGTGTGTCTCTTTATACACAAAGCTGATTCACATATGAACCCACCTTGTACAGGTGAAAGGATGCTGTCGGCTACTGCACACGTGTCGGAGGGGGCGTGTGTTAGTCAAAGCTCTCCTCCTCTCGTCTTTATATATATTACAGCATGCTAATTCTCTGCCTACACCAAGCTTTGAGTTGAACCAGCGTTCTCTCACTCTTTGTTATTTAGCAGCATGCTGAGCTGCAACAGGCACCTGCCTACAGAACGTGTCAGATGTTCTTTCTCACCTTGCTTTTCACTTCCTTAAAAGGCGTATGAAGGATACAATGGTAGCGCAACTTCACACGGCCTGTTATAACAGATTCGCCACTTTGCATATCCTTAGAGATGCGACTTGCAACAACGTGAATATAATTGCACGACTAAGGATTTGTCTTATCCCCAACTTGGGTAGATTCAGAGACCTCAAAGAGGAGACGTGAACCACCCTCCCCTTCCCACCGCACCCCCATCCAGCCCCTTCACTGAGCCTCGCTGTGTCTTCAGGCCAAGCAGTTACACGGTGAAACTGTCGAACGTGCAGGACGACTGTGATTGGTCGACTCGAGCCGTGAATCGCAGCTCGCTTTTCTGGGAGCTTCTCCAACCTCAGACGCAGTGAGAGATCGGGGGAGGGGCGTCCATTCTCTACATCTCAAGCCTTGATAAGAGACCACCAGGGTGCCCGCTTTCCATTCCCTCAGTGTGGTTGTAGCCTCTGCATGCTAATTCTAGTCAGGTTCGCCTCCTTTCACATCTCATTTGCCTCCTGCTCCCGTTTCGCTCGGCAGTCCCAGGAGATCCACGTTCTCACATTCATGTGAGGATACCAGTACACTCGCGTACACGCTGCAGTTTCCTTTCCAAAGTGTAACAGCGCCGTTCCGTTTACGCCAGAATAACACCGAGTAGCGAGCCATCCTTCTCCCGGCGTTATTGGCTCTCTAACCGAGGCAGCACACAACTGATTTATGTAGTTAATCGTTTATTCTTATAATTCCAGTTAACCATTTAATAGTCTCACCAAGAAAATAATGTTTAAAAAATGATTTCTTTGCATTTCTTAGTTTCTTGGAACTATACCAACAACAAACAATTACGAAGGGATCTTCAAAAAGTTTCAGCACTTTTATATTTTGGTTGGAAACAGTGAGGGTGGTAGGAGTAGTAATTGGTCGTGTCTGAGAGACTGAGAGACGCTTATAGTCTGGAATGAGCTTCATCTCATATTCACCTTTTTGGACGTTTAAAGAAGCTTTAAAGGGAAGAAGATTTAGTTTAGATGCATTAGTGGCTACACGCTTAACCAATAAAATTTTTGCTACTGGCATTAAAAAGTTGGTACATGGGCACCCAGATGGCGCAGCGGGATATTCCGCTAGCACACCAGCGCCGAGATTCTGAACTCCTCGGTTCGAAACTTGGCATTGCCACCGGTCGGCTGGGTGCCATCTGGCGGGCATAATTGCCAGTGTCTGCAGCAGATACTAATTGGCCACCATATCTGCTAGGGCAGTGGGTGGAATCTTCATACTCCGACCCTGATTGGGTGGCGCAGTGGGATATTCCGCTAGCACACCAGCACCGAGATTCTGAACTCCTCGGTTCGAAACTTGGCGTTACCACCAGTGGGCTGGGCGCCATCTGGCGGGCATAATTGCCAGTGCCTGCAGCAGATACTAATTGGCCACTGTTTCTGCTAGGGCGGGACGACCGGACTGTGTGTGGGTGGGATCTTCATACGCTGTGTAAGGACCCTGATTGGGTAGCGCAACGGGATATTTAGCTAGCACACCAGGGCCGAGATTCTGAACTCCTCGGTTTGAAACTCGGCATTGCCACTGGTCGACTGGGCGCCATCTGGCGGGCATAATTGCCAGTGCCTGCAGCAGATACTAATTGTCCACCATATCTGCTAGGGCGGGACGACCGGACTATGTGTGGGTGGGACCTTCATATGCTGTGTAAGGACCCTGATTGGGTGGTGCAGTGGTATATTCCGCTAGCACACCAGGGCCGAGATTCTGAACTCATTGGTTCAAAATTCGGTGTTGCCACTGGATGGATGATTTTTCAGCCGCTAGCTTCAAGTTGACATATAGGTTATAAAAAAGTCTGTTTTCTTAAAACCATCTACCAATATTTTTGAGTTTAACACACATCCACCAAGGGGTCGATAGGACCCAAACAAGATTATTTAAATACAGCTTATTTTTACTCACAGTGAGCTCAACCTAATAAAGCAGACCATTAAAGAGTTGAGTCTCATCTCATGGCGACTAAATCCTATCCTGGAGCCTAAGAGACTTCTAACATCAAACCGTACGCCATCATTTAGCATTAGTGGCTGACTTAAATGTATTTTATGGACACCAACAACACAAGTCAGCACTCAGCAGTGCTGACACAGCTTGTTGAATTACTGTTGGAGGCCACTGGGAGAGGAAGCTGTATGAATAGCTATTTAGCACAGTAATGCAGCATAGCAACAGAACTAGCCAGTGACCATAGCAGTAAGGATTTTAACTTTAATATGCTTGCAGTTTAATAGTCAAGTAGACTATTGCAAACCAACTTTTTGAACAGGTTACTCTGAACATATTTATTCTGAGCAGGTCACCACTGTGAACGTGTGTGTATATATATATATATATGTGTGTGTGTGTGTGTGTGTGTGTGTGTGTGTGTGTGTGTGTGTGTGTGTGTGTGTGTGTATACAGTGTATCACAAAAGTAAGTACACTCCTCACATTTCTGCAAATATTTCATTATATCTTTTCATGGGACAACACTATAGACATGAAACTTGGATATAACTTAGAGTAGTCAGTGTACAGCTTGTATAGCAGTGTAGATTTACTGTCTTCTGAAAATAACTCAACACACAGCCATTAATGTCTAAATAGCTGGCAACATAAGTGAGTACACCCCACAGTGAACATGTCCAAATTGTGCCCAAATTGTGTCGTTGTCCCTCTCTGGTGTCATGTGTCAAGGTCCCAGGTGTAAATGGGGAGCAGGGCTGTTAAATTTGGTGTTTTGGGTACAATTCTCTCATACTGGCCACTGGATATTCAACATGGCACCTCATGGCAAAGAACTCTCTGAGGATGTGAGAAATAGAATTGTTGCTCTCCACAAAGATGGCCTGGGCTATAAGAAGATTGCTAACACCCTGAAACTGAGCTACAGCATGGTGGCCAAGGTCATACAGCGGTTTTCCAGGACAGGTTCCACTCGGAACAGGCTTCGCCAGGGTCGACCAAAGAAGTTGAGTCCACGTGTTCGGCGTCATATCCAGAGGTTGGCTTTAAAAAATAGACACATGAGTGCTGCCAGCATTGCTGCAGAGGTTGAAGACGTGGAAGGTCAGCCTGTCAGTGCTCAGACCATACGCCGCACACTGCATCAACTCGGTCTGCATGGTCATCATCCCAGAAGGAAGCTGACGCACAAGAAAGCCCGCAAACAGTTTGCTGAAGACAAGCAGTCCAAGAACATGGATTACTGGAATGCCCTGTGGTCTGACGAGACCAAGATAAACTTGTTTGGCTCAGATGGTGTCCAGCATGTGTGGCGGCGCCCTGGTGAGAAGTACCAAGACAACTGTATCTTGCCTACAGTCAAGCATGGTGGTGGTAGCATCATGGTCTTGGGCTGCATGAGTGTTGCTGGCACTGGGGAGCTGCAGTTCATTGAGGGAAACATGAATTCCAACATGTACTGTGACATTCTGAAACAGAGCATGATCCCCTCCCTTCGAAAACTGGGCCTCATGGCAGTTTTCCAACAGGATAACGACCCCAAACACAACCTCCAAGATGACAACTGCCTTGCTGAGGAAGCTGAAGGTAAAGGTGATGGACTTAACCCAATTGAGCACCTGTGGCGCATCCTCAAGTGGAAGGTGGAGGAGTTCAAGGTGTCTAACATCCACCAGCTCCGTGATGTCATCATGGAGGAGTGGAAGAGGATTCCAGTAGCAACCTGTGCAGCTCTGGTGAATTCCATGCCCAGGAGGGTTAAGGCAGTGCTGGATAATAATGGTGGTCACACAAAATATTGACACTTTGGGCACAATTTGGACATGTTCACTGTGGGGTGTACTCACTTATGTTGCCAGCCATTTAGACATTAATGGCTGTGTGTTGAGTTATTTTCAGAAGACAGTAAATCTACACTGCTATACAAGTTGTACACTGACTACTCTAAGTTATATCCAAGTTTTAGTTCTATAGTGTTGTCCCATTAAAAGATATAATAAAATATTTGCAGAAATGTGAGGGGTGTACTCACTTTTGTGATACACTGTATGTATATGTATATATATATACAATGAGCCTTTTCTTGTGTAATATGCAATTTGCTGTGAAATTCAAAATGTAAGGCGTGTGTTTCACATTTTAGCGTTTTTCTTTCACGTAACATTCAAGTCCCTCACATTTACTGGTTAATTTGCACAATGAGGCGTCCTAGCAATCCTACGGCAATTCAGTTAGCAATCGGTTAGTCAAAATGTCCAAGAAGTGTAAAGCAGCTAAAAACACGACTCGGGTAACTGAGTTTGAAAAACTCCTAACCGGTTTTGTGGACACAGAGGGAGGGTGTCAAAACACGCATGAGTTTTTTCAGAGCCTTGCACCGTCACTGGATGTTCTAGGTTTACCTTCACCTCTTAAGGTAGCTTTGCTGAATATTATAACTTCTATTCATTCTATCATTTCGTTTGTCAGTGTAATTTAAGGACTGCCGTGAAATGAAACTTTTCTTTAAAAATACACGAAATCTGGCGCCCAGGTGGCACAGCGGGATATTCCGCTAGCACACCAATGCCGAGATTCTGAACTCCTTGGGGGTTCCGCTAAGGGCTGTATGTGGGTCGGCGGAGGCGTGAGCAGCAATATACCCACCCTGACTGCAGTCAGGGATCCCCCAGCAGCGGAAGACAAAATGATTACGCTAAATTGGGAAGAAAATGTGGTCCTTGAAACTAAGCACATTTTCTCGTGAATTTAGTAGGGCCCTACATATATACATATACACATGTATAGCCATTGTACGGCGCCACTGGAGCTGAGAGGGTTAAGGGCCCTGCTCAAGGGCCCAACAGTGGCTGCATGGCAGAGCCAGGATTCAAACTCTCATACTTTCAGTTAATAACCTAACGCTTTACCCGCTAGGCCACCACTGTCACATGGTAGTTCTGGTTTAGTAAAGCCTTTTTTCTTATGCCTTTTAGATCTGATCTAATTGACTTAAATATGTTTATATAAAGTCTAGTGTAACAGAGGTTCTTCTCCTCCAACAAGTGGCGTGTTAGCTTGGTGTGTCGGGCCTTTAGTCGTCTTTTATGTATGTTACTGTCCTTGCTCTGATAAGTTGTGCAGAAGATCTGGATGTTATTAATATCCTCTACAGTAATGTTGGTTCAGCATGTTCACCCCGTTGTTCCTCTGCATTAGCGGTGGTGTGAAGGTTAAGTTAGTGGAGAAAATATGGGATGCTGACACACTAATATTGTCCTCAGCATCTTCCTCCTGGGGTTGCAGTTACTGTGCTGGATGTGCTGGAATCAGCAGTATGACTGGAAGTGGAGTAACGGCTTGCTTTAGAACACAACCATTTACACATCATTCATGTTCTATTGATGTTTTCATTTTCCTTTAATTATTTCATGTTTTGCTATTGTAAAATAAATAGCTAAGAATTTGATTAATTAATAATTAGGGTGATGGCAGTAATTAGGGGCACCGTACAATGGCTATACATGTGTATATGTATAATTAGGGTAATGGCAGTTAGGGTTTCTAACTGCCAGCCTGTTTGCTTTTTGCCAGTGTTATTTACATAAACTCTCAGTCATGGTAAATCCTTAAAGATTAGCTACTGTATAATAAACTGTCAAGAATTACATCTTAACTGGATTTATATCTTGTTATAAAGGGCTCTGTATTAAAGTACTGTTTTTAATTTAAAAGCGCCTCGTACCCTGTATAATATACATATTATTTACATCCTTAGGTTCAGAATCTGAGCTTAAGCAGAATAGAAATATTGAGCGCCCAGGTGGTGCAGCGGGACATTCCGCTAGCACACCAGCACCGAGATTCTGAACTTCTTGGTTCGAAACTCCGGTTGCCACCGGTTGGCTGGGCACCATCTAGCGGGCATAATTGGCAGTGCCTGCAGCAGACACGGTTCTGCTAGGGCGGGATGACAGCAGACACGGTTCTGCTAGGGCGGGATGCCCGGAATATGTGGGTGGGGTCTTTAAACACTGTGTAAGGACCCTGACTGGCAGATAGAGAGGCGCCTGTGATCCTGCCTCTTGCAGTAGATAACCACTTCTTTTCACCTGCACGTGTCACAGGGGGCACGTGTTCTGTACGGCACTTGGTCAGGGTGGGGGTCTGCAGCAGTTACAGAGATACAGCTGGGTAATTGGATGCGACCTCACTGCAGAGAATGATCACATCGACAGAGTCTCACATGGAAACTTGAAGAGTGTGATAAGAAAGAAAGAAAATAATCACCCTTTATAATCCCATCAGTGGAAGGACCCTGATTGGCAGATAGAGGTGCCTGTGCAGAGTGAATGGGTGAAAAAGGGTTCCGCTCAGGGCTGCATGCGGGTCGGATGAGGCATGAGCAGCAATATACCCACCTCGACTGCAATCAGGGATCCCCCAGCAGCGGAAGACAAATTGACTTTGCTAAATTGGGATAAAATACATAAATAAAAATAGAATAGGAATACTGTATAAATGTGATAGAAATAGACCTTAAATGATCTATTGTAGCTAGTTAGCACAATAAATACCAGTCGGTGTGACTTTATATAGCCTGCACAGTTCTTTACACTCTACTGAGCATCAGAACGGTGAAGGGACAAAAATAGCAATGTTATCATTGCACGTGATCAAAGCTCAGACAAACTGCACATGCTCAGCATTTACTGCACACCTTAAGAAATGTCCCAAAGCTCTAGAATGGCGTATATATAAAAACTGCAGTTTTCACTGTATCTGTTCTGTTTTGGATGCTGAAATCATTTGTGCCATTGAATTTATTACATCTTGCTGGATTTGGTTGATTGTGGCAACCATATGTACATCACAGCAGCTGAGGATGCACCACCTTTGTGGTTGGATTGAAATCTCAACCTTCATGCTTGTACCTGTGGCGGTAAAGGTCAGGAAACAGGAACTTGGGGACTGGATCTTACAGGCTCATCTGTCTTTCCAAGCTTGTGAAACCTTGTATGCGATCATGGTGGAGTAAAGCTGCTGAATCCATGCCATATGGCAACTCTGGCACACAGACAAGCCTCCTGTGCTGTCAGTGGCTCCTCACTGGCTTTATGTGGCATCGCATCAATGGATTTGAAAATTGAACGTGTTGTTTTTGTGTAGTGACCCAAGGTTTGATTAGGCTATGTATTATGAACCAGTCATTAGATAAAAGTGCAGCGAGTGACCTTTTGAGGGAGGTATCGATGCCTAAACAGCTTCTGAGAAAGGAACTTGCCATGTGCCATGTACACTATTGTCATGTGAAGATCACATCCAAAACATAAAGGCATTAATGCCAAGTTGGTCCCACTTCTGCTGCCATGACAGCCTACATGGGGACGATTTGGAGTATAACTTGTGGTGGAAAAACCCATAATGGAATACCTCAGAGACTGGATTATTAGTAGAAGAGTTTTATTCTTGTCTGCAGAAAAGGATCACACCGACAGAGTCTCACATGGAAGCTCTGTTAATGCGATAAGACTGGAAGAAAATAATCATCCGTTGTACTCCCATTAGTGGAATATTTTACAGTTAAAAGAGATTTCTTAGCTGGAACATAGGAACTGGTCTAAATCAGCTAGAACTGGGTTTTGGAGGTCAAACAATGCAATTGACGTTTGACCTCCGAGCGCTCATTTAAAATTCATTTAAATGAACACGCTGCCCATCGCTGCTGAAATATTGAGCTCTCGAGTTTTAATCTCAGTTCTGCTATCGGCCAGCCGGGCACCTCCACAGACATGATAGGCTGTGTCTGAGTAAGGCCAGGCTAAAAGGAATTGACATGAATCTGCCTTTTGCAGTAGATAACCACTTCTTTTCATCTGCACATGTCACAGGGGGCATGTGTTCTGTACGGCACTTGGTCAGGGTGGGGGTCTGCAGCAGTAACAGAGATACAGCTGGGTAATTGGATGCGACTACACTGCGAAGAAGTTTCGCGTCGACAGAGTCTCACATGGAAACTTGAAGAGTGTGATAAGAAAGAAAGGAAATAATCACCCTTTATACTCCCATCAGTGGAGATTTCTTAGCTAGAACATAGGAACTGGTCTAAATCAGCTAGAACTGGGTTTTGGTGGTCGCGCTTCTTATCACATACACCAGTGGTCCCCAACCACTGGGCCACACAGAAAGAATAAATAATTAATATTTCTGTTTTATTGACAATCACACTCTGAAAGAGGTTTTATTTTGAAAAAACAGATTCTCTTTTAATAACATCTGTCTGTTCCTCCTGACCTATTTCAGTCATGTCGTATAATTTTATATTAAATACTCTCGCCCCCTCCGGTCCGTGAAATTATATCCTATATGAAACCAGTCTGTGGTGCAAGAAAGGTTGGGGACCGCTGACATACACAACTTTCCAGTAACCATCTATTGTAGCACTATTCTTGGAATGGGGAGGGGGGCAATGCCCAACCCCCAGATTTTCTCACCCCCCCGCCACCCAAGCGCAAAACAAGCAAAGACTTTGTTTTTTAAAATGATCTCTGAACCAATGACAAAAACGCATTTTGCTGTTCAGTGTGATGTTATTTCTTTGCTTATTTCTGATTGGCTCTTTGAGTCATATAAAACAGGCAAATATAAAACTGCTTCGAGCAGCTCAGTAGAGCAGACGGGTTCTGTCAGTGTGAACAGGAGAGGCGATTACATATCAGGGCCATTTAAAACCCTTCTTTCAGTTTAAACTCACTTCCACATGGTAAAGTTTGCTTAACGTGGTTATTCGTTGCTTAATATTACTCACTTTTAAAAAAATTTTTGAATTATTTTATTAGCGGTTAGCTGGAATGTTGGTAGGATGTGTAGGAAAATCTATAATGCATTGTTTTCTGATTTCAAAAAAACCAACCGAACTTGCCAGTGTCACACAGTGCCTGCCCCCCCCCCCCCCCCCCCCAAGCAAAGCAGTCTAGAACCGGGACTGTTCTCCCACAACCTATAGGGACTACTGTCCAGTCATTCACAACAGCCTAACTGAGAATGGACGCTGTTATTTGGTGATGATGCCTGGCTCTCAGTTGGATAGAGTTGAGCTGAGGGTTATAAGCATATTGGTTATGGTTATTGATGTGCTTTAAACTTTGTGGCAACAGTTTGTGGAAGGCCCTGTCCCTCTCTGCACTAAACAAGGTTTGTCATAAAGTCATAAAGACCTCAACCTAATGTTCCTACGAATTGGAACGTCATGGCATTCAATACGATTATGTGTTGTGGCAGAAGGTTGCTGGTTCAAACCCCACCACTGCCAGGTTGCCACTTTTGGGATCCTTCATACTGAATTGCTTAGACCATCTCATGTTATGCTCAACCATCACATGTTACAAGTGCGTGACACATGGGTCTGCCAAAAGTTGTGAAGAAACTCTGATCTGTCCCTTTATGCTGAATGGAAATTTCTCCAGATGGGCTGATATAATCTACAAAAAAAACTAAAAACAAACAAAAACAAGCTTAAGAAAGGATGAAAAGCAGCTGATCGAGGTGAAAAGAACAGAAGGGCATGAAACTAAGTATTACATGTGATGTGTGAGGATCTGAACCGATAGATTTTGTTCCATTAGCCTCTCAGTCTTGCCCTTTTAGTGTTATTTATGAATCTGTTAGCTCTCAGTGCAGCTGCTCTCTCAGTAGGATTAATTTTTACTGAAAGCTTCGTTGTTTTGCTTTCTTTTCACTACAGTGCGGCTCGTATGGAAGCTGGCATTGTGGAGAGCTCCTGTCAGCATCGCTCACTGCTGTTCCACCTCCCCACTCTGTCGCCGCGCCCGACTGTCCCGCTGCTTAATGCTGCTTTATTGATGTATCAACTCGTTAAGCATAGGCCAGCTTTCCTCCAGCTAGTGCTGGGAGCGCATTTCTAGCTTCTTATTTACTATTTACACTTTTCTTAAAATTTATTTATGTATTTTGTGGGGGGGGGGGTGTGTTTATATCACATCTATCTTTCACATGGCTGCGCTTTAGTGGGTTTGTGGCCATCTGTTACTCAGACTTTTTTATAAACATTTACTGCTAATGCTGCTCCAAATACCTATATTGCAGTTCTTCAGCAAATTTGTATCTGTGTGTGTGTGTGTGTGTGTGTGTGAGAGAGAGAGAGAGAGAGAGAGAGAGAGAGAGAGAGAGAGAGAGAGAGAGAGAGAGAGAGAGAGAGAGAGAGAAGAGAGAGAGAGGATTTTAGCTTAATTAATTAGCTAAATGACAAATGTTAATACTGTGTTTTGGGATTTATATTCAGGATGCAAATTTTGCCATTTTCCATAAACCAACCGACAGTCATTAATGTCATACATGATTTTAATTATGCAAACGCAAGGAATGTAGTGCTTGTTTCAAATGTTAATACAAATTGTGCATGTGCATTAAGGGTGGGTGAGCCGCTCAGGTGGCACAGCAGTAAAACACTCTAGCACACCAGAGCTGACATTTCGAACTCGTCAGTTCAAAACTCAGCTACACCATCCGGCTGGGCTGGGCGGCTATCTGAGCAACTACTGGCTTGTTGTTCATACAGCCGGATTGGGACTCCTCATAACTGGTGCAATTACGACCTCTGCTGGCTGGTTGATGGCACCTGCACATAGTCAAGGGATAATGTGGACAGGGTGTGGCTCTCCGTACACAAAGCTGATCCGCATAAGAACTCTCCTCGTGCAGGTGAAAAGATGCAGTCGGCTACTGCACACGTGTCGGAGGCGGCGTCTCGCTCTCCTCAATCAGCAGTGGGGATCAGCATCAGTAGAGAGGAAGCGTAATGCAATCGGATAATTGGATATGACTAGATTGGGAGGAAAATTGGGGAAAAAAAATAAATAAATAAAAAAGGTATGTGGAAGTGTGTCTCAAATCATCAAATCAGCAGTCTGAACTCTCACTTTGTACCACTGGTGTGTGTAGAGATCTGTAGCTCTGCTCTCAATTCAAATCAACCAATAGTTGTTAAAAATTCATTTAAATAGGCGCCCAGGTGGCGCAGCAGGATATTCCGCTTGCACACTAGTTGCCACCAGTCAGCTGGGCGCCATATAGCAGGCATAATTAGCAGTGCCTGCAGCAGATACCAATTGGTCACCGTATCTGCAGGGTGGGGGCTGGACTGTGTGTGGGTGGGTGGGTCTTCATACGCTGTGTAAGGACCCTGATTGGCAGAAGAGATGCCTGTGCAGAATGCAGGGGCGAGAAGAGGAGGGCTGTGCACGAGTCGGAAGAGGCATGTACAGCGACGTGCTCTTCTCGGATGCAATCGGGTATCCCTCAGCAGCGGAAGACGAATTTAGTGTGCTAATTCAGGAGGAAAATGGGGAGACAATGCATAAAAAAAGAAATGAGCTTTAGAGGCTAATATACACTGAAGTCCCAGAAAAAAATGGTACACCAGTTTAATACTTGGTAGATCCCCCATTGGAGGGTTGGAATGCAGAAATCAGACAGGACATGGACTACACAAGCTTGTGAAAATGTTCTGTAGGAAATGAACACCATACATCCTGCAGAACTGTCCACAATTCTGTTGTATTCTGAGGTGTAGGACTTCTGTGTTCCACAGCACGTTGCATTGCATCCCAGATGTGTTCAGTAATGTTGAGCTCTGTTGACTGGTGAGAATGGCAACCCCCAAACTTAGATGAGTGTTTTTCTAACCATAATTTGGCATCTCTGAATGTGTGGTGGTCAAACACATCTGAATGAGTCCTCGTCAGAAAAAAGGCGCACATCGGGTTCACCTGCCAGAGGCGTTCCCATGGAACACCAGCTAAACAAACCCCATACCATAATAGAGCCACCACCAGCCTACAGTCCCCTGTTGTATCAGTTATCCTGATCAGAGCTGTGCCTTCAGATAAGTTGTGAGATTTACCCACATGAAAGCAGAACAGAACATGGACTGATTTTGTGACGTTAAATAACATTTCCCACTGCAATTAAACCCTCCTCCTGTGAGTGAGGCACATGGACTGAATTTCAATTCCAAGCCAACACAGTAGGTAATTGTTTTGGCCTGTTTTCTGCTGATGCATCAAGCAGTCGTGCAGGCTGCTTTCAATCCTCAGTGATTAAGTATTGAACTACTGTAAGCAAGTTTGGTGTTGCATAACTGGGACGGAACATCAGAGCTGCTGTCTGCACGCCAGTATTGCTGGATGTGGATTTTATTCGAACGATTACACTGCTGCTGTAATGATTGGATAGTTATGTTGGTACTGTAATGGTGCGTTTATTGCATCTGAGAAATCAGGAAAAAATACATCTGAAACATCTGAAAAAATAGATGCTGAGAGTAAGCTTGTGAGGGAACATGTTTGGTTTGTGCTTGATTTATTTTTAAAGCTATGGAGATGTAATGCTGCAGGGTCATATAGTTATTATAAAAATACAATTTCTAGGCCTGAAAAAAATCCCAACGCTTTTATTTGCCAACTACAGGACATACAAGAAATTTTTTAAGTGGTACACTTTTTTGTACATTGGCTTTGCTGGGCTTCACGATGGCTTGGTGGGTAGCACTGTCGCCTCACAGCTAGAAGCTCCTGGGTCCAGGTCCTTTCTATGTGGAGTTTGCATGTTCTCCACATGTCAGCATGTCCGACAGTCCAAAGACATCCTTACGCATTCAAAGATTACTGCGCAGTTCACATACAGTATATACACCGATCAGCCATAACATTAAAACCGCCTCCTTGTTTCTACACACCATTTTATCAGCTCCACTTACCATATAGAAGCACTTTGTAGTTCTACTACTGACTGTAGTCCATCTGTTTCTCTGCATGCTTTGTTAGCCTCCTTTCCTGCTGTTCTTTAATGGTCAGGACTCTCCCAGGACCACCACAGAGCAGATATTATTTAGGTGGTGGATCATTCTCAGCACTGCAGCGACACTGACATGGTGGTGGTGTGTTAGTGTGTGTTGTGCTGGTATAAGTGGATCAGACACAGCAGCGCTGATGGACTCTATTAGACACTCCTACAAGGAGGTAGTTTTAATGTTATGGCTGATCAGTGTACATGTCTGTGTAATGTACGAGGGGGGGAAAATTACTATTGTCCAATGTGCAAAGTGGCAAGGGCAATTCTTTTTGCAGTACAATAAATACATACATACATCTTGGAGGAGCAGCATATAAGGTGTACCTGGACAGTGCAGCTGCCCAATAGCAGCAGGTACAGTAGTGGTGCGATTAATACAGTTAGCAGCAGATTTAAAGTGAACTGAGCCTTATTCAAACAGCCTAGGTAGAGTTTCTGTGTTTGTGAGTAGGGGTGTGTTATGGTCCAGGGGCAAAAGCTGACTCGGCCAAGCTGTCAGTCTGCTCGTCTGCTGATGTGAACCGTCATCTTTACCACCTGCAAACAAACACATTTGCCATTTAAGAACGTTTTATTTTGTTTTCTTTTTTCACCCCTATGGATTTTCTCATCATGTCTCTCTCTGGATTTCCAGGCAGATTGGAGGTGCTCAGTGCAAGTGGATTAGCCCAGTCCTGGCCTCTGCACCAGCAGAGTGCTAATTATCAGTGTACGGATGCTAATCACACAAAGCCAGCTCTGTTTCACAGTGTATGTGTGTGTGTTTGTGTGTGTGTGTGTGTGTGTGTTAGTGTTACTTTGGTTGAATGTGGGGTTGATGCTGGAATATTTACAGCCATTCAGTGTCAGGGAGATACAATGCCGTGGTGTGGGGTTCCTCCATGTATGTGTGAATATTTGTTGGTAGGTACTGTGTGTATCCAGCAGCTCTACAGGCGTGTAGTCAAACATTATTCAGCCCTATTTGCTCTTATGGGTAGTAATAGCCTGCTTATACACACACACACTAACCAGCCATAACATTAAAACCACCTCCTGGTTTCTACACTCACTGTCCATTTTATCAGCTCCACTTACCATATAGAAGCACTTTGTAGTTCTACAGTTACTGACTGTAGTCCATCTGTTTCTCTACTTATCTTTTTAACCTGCTTTCATGCTGTTCTTCAATGGTCAGGACTCTCCCAGGACCACTACAGAGTAGGTATTATTTGGGTGGTGGGTCTTTCTCAGCACTGCAGTGACACTGACATGGTGGTGGTGTGTTAGTGTGTGTTGTGCTGGTATGAGTGGATAAGACACAGCAGCGCTGCGTTTTTAAACACCTCACTGTCCCTGCTGGACTGAGAATAGTCCACCAACCAAAAATATCCAGTCAACAGCCATGGGCAGCGTCCTGTGACCACTGATGAAGGTCTAGAAGATGACCAACTCCAACAGCAGCAATAGATGAGCGATCGTCTCTGACTTTACATCTACAAGCTGGACCAACTAGGTAGGAGTGTCTAATAGAGTGGACAGTGAGTGGACACGGTATTTAAAAACTCCAGCAGTGCTGCTGTGTCTGATCCACTCATACCAGCACAACACACACTAACACACCACCACCATGTCAGTGTCACTGCAGTGCTGAGAATGATCCATATTTGATGATCCAAGTAATACCAGCTCTGTGGTGATCCTGTGGGGCTCCTGACCATTGAAGAACAGGGTGAAAACAGGCTAAAAAGTATGTAGAGAAACCAAGGACTACAGTCAGTAATTGTAGAACTACAACGTGCTTCTGTTTGGTAAGTGGAGCTGATAAAATGGACAGTAAGTGTAGAAACAAGGAGGTGGTTTTAAAGTAATGTTATATATATATACGTATATATATAGCTTGCCTTATGGGTTCAATGTCTTATAGAATCCTCTCTACTCAGACAGCTATCCAGATAGGCAGCATGGCAGCTCACTAGGTTTTCAGACAGACCCACAGACACAGCAAGGGGCAGAAGAATCAGAATTGTACTTTCTAAATTATACAACAGTAGCAGTGGCTTCATCTATTATTAATCCTTCTAGCTTTGTGCCTTCCACTGTGGAGCTCTGATTGATTTGCTGGAATGTCACATGTGTAGGGTGAAGAGTTTGTCTAATCTTTATTTCATAACACCCACATCTCTCACACAGAACCCGTCACATTTGGTACCCAGTCATGTGTTCTGTTGTTTGTTGTGTACATATTGTGTTTGAAGTGGTTGTTTCTAATCTGCATATTTTGCCAGTGAACGTGTGTGAATACAGTAGTACCTTAAAACTCGACGTCAATTGGTTCTGGGAGAGGCGTTGAGTTTAAAAGGTGTGCAGTTTTAAGGTATTTTTTCCCGTAAGGATGTATGGGAAACCTGTTAATGTGTTCCATGGTACTGTGGAACTGCACATATTTTAGGCTCTCTCAGAGTCTAAAATTTCTCAGAACCTCAAACAGTAACACAAGTTTAAAAGTGAAACAGTGAGAAAAAATCCAGCTGAACACAGATACACGTGGAGCTTTCAGAGTAAATTTGACGGTTATTCCACACAAATGCAGATTCGTCTCATATTCACATGACGTTTTTACCGCACCGCTCAAGCCGAGCACTGAGCAAAGCAGCAGTCGCACACACGTTGAGTTTAAGGGTAAAAATTTCTCAACAAAGGACGTTGAGTTTCAAATATTTAGAGTTTAGGGGACGTTGAGTTACAAGGTACTACTGTACCTGAATCCCTGGTGAATAATAACTTTTTTGCTACGTTTTGATTTGTGTCTTGTTATTGCTTATATTGTCGGATAGTTTTGGATGTCAGACAGGCTCATGAACAGACGTCCACATCATTTTGGCCATATGGCGTATTTCTTTGTCTTCTTTTTTGTGTTGTATATTTTCATTCAGTTCTATACAGGTCACCATTATACCTTTCACTGTAAGGTTGGGGGTAAATATTCCCAACTGTAAAAAAAACTTAAATTTTTTTTTTAAAGCAGTTTAATTGTCACTAATTGTAGCTGTTTCTAGTGTGTAGAATTTCAACAGGGTACAAGGTCAAGTCATCTATAAACATACAGCAATACAAATGCTTTCACATATTACTCATTTCTGATTATTACTCCATATCGTGTGGTTCTCGGAAGCATTTTCTGTAATACAGAATTATATGATCCATGTGATAGGCATTGGGAGAGCTGAGGTGTGACCCGGCACTTCTACGCTCATGCTGCGTTTTACCTTTCACACTTTCCATTTTTCACCCCCTCAGCTGACTTGTGTTCATTTTTTATGGGGCCTCTAGCTGCAGAGTTGTCTTTGTTTTTCTCTCTTCATTTGCATCGAAATGATGTTACGTACCCTGGCTCTTCTCTTCTTCCTCATCATTCTTGGTTTCATGCCTTTGAGTGATGAGCTAGAGGGAAAGCGGTATGATGAAGGGTATAATAATTACCTACATAGCGCAGCCTCTGAGCTACAGCGAACCTCTTGACAGGCATTAATTCACACTTCTGTACAGTTTTAGCATAAATACCTCAGTCGAGGTGATGTTAAAACTACAGGCTGGCTAGACAGGGACAAAAAGCTTAGTGCATCTCTCTTAAGACTTGTGATGTGCTTTCGATTCCTGCTAAAGACCTCGCTGGATCTTTTGGCCAGGAGGCACCGAGGCTAAGCACTGACATGAAAAACGTCTTCAGGTATTTGACACCTGGTGGGTGATTTAACCTTATTCGGCACTTGCCAGCAAGAATCTGGAGTCTGAGGAAACGTGCAGCCTGTGCTACGTAATGAGCACAGATTGGTATTGTGGAGCTGTAACTGTTGAGGTTACAGAGGAGGTTGAACGATAGCTGAGAATCTGTCATTGTTTTAAGACTTT
This sequence comes from Trichomycterus rosablanca, assembly GCF_030014385.1. Classification (NCBI taxonomy): domain Eukaryota; kingdom Metazoa; phylum Chordata; class Actinopteri; order Siluriformes; family Trichomycteridae; genus Trichomycterus; species Trichomycterus rosablanca. The sequence goes on along the minus strand of NC_085992.1, from coordinate 7,431,841 downwards.
TAGATATGATGATCAAATGCTTTAATAGCAGCTCCTGTTTTCCAATGTAGCCACTTTCCTTTGCGTCTGTAAGCACTGTAACACAGGAATTGGGTGGCTCAGTGGGTAGCACTGTCGCCTCACAGCAAGAAGGTCCTGGGTTTGATCCCCAGGTGGGGCGGTCTGGGTCCTTTCTGTGCGGAGTTTGCATGTTCTCCCCGTGTCTGTGTGGGTTTCCTCCTGGCACTCTGGTTTCCTCCTACAGTCCAAAGACATGCAAGTGAGGTGAATTGGAGACACAAAATTGTTCATCAGTTCACAAGTTAAATGTCAAACACAGTCATGGACAATTTTGTGTCTCCAATTCACCTCACTTGCATGTCTTTGGAGGGAGGAAACCGCAGCCCCTGAGGAAACTCACACAGACACAGGGAGAACATGCAAACTCTATATATATATATACCAGCCTGTATACCAGGCTTGGCATAGTTTTTATTCTGTGTTCCTTTCCTGATGTAACACTATTTATGACCAGGTTTGGGACCGGTATTAAGACAGGTCTCTCAATGACTAGGATATTTGGGCCATCCCACCCCATGGACAGTTGATAATCATGTCCACATTATTCCCAACCAGATTTTAAAATGAATATATTTATAACAGATAAAAAATCACAAGCAGAGTCTAAGCCATATGCTGGAAAACACAGACAAAACACAATGTCATGTATGTACAGTTGGTTTGGAAATGGTGTCACAAAGTGGAAATGCTATAGCGCCACACTGATGTGTCAGATCTGCAATAAATAAATAAAAATGCAGCATTTCTGCAGGCTATTACTGACTGCCTTATGTTTAGCATGTTTCCTGTGGCTGCATGGGTCACGGGTCATTCATATTTTATTCAGTGCATTGTAATGCTCCATTATCATGTGCAGAGAATTCTCTCCTCAAACATGACAAGCTGAGATATCGACATATCCAGATGTGTTCTGATTTGTCCAAATGCTCATGTGCAGATTTATTTATGTGCATTATTTTTTTTTGTGCATTTTTTAGTTTCTTGCATATTATATTCCTGCAAGACAGCTGGCTTCTGTCTTACTTTTCTTATCTTTAAACCAAAACTGTGGTTCTCGACCTCTTTACTGTAGTTGTGCTTCAGCGGTGACCTCAAGGCCACACTCATGCATTTATGTATGACCAGAACTGGCCTTTAGCACGAAAGCTCATGCTGCCGGGTTAAGAACCCCCTGGTCCGACAGCACGTTGTGACATGTTACGGGTCGTCGCGGTTCAGGAGTGATTGGTGTTTGTTATGAACATTTCACTTGTGGATTATCAAACCCAGTGCAGGGGTATTTTATGAGTTGGCTGTTCATGCCTTTCTACAACCTTTGGGTTTTGCAGGGGGGCAGTGGTAGCTCAGTGCTTAAGATACTGGACTAGTAATCAGAAGGTTGCTGGTTGCAACCCCACCAACGTGCCTCTGTTTGCCTGAGCAAAGCCCTTAACCCTTAATTATAAACATAAGTCGCTGTGAATAAAAGCGTCTGCTAAATGCCATAAATGAAAATGCCGAATTCTTTTATAAATTATAGGGATGACTCAATTTTGGTTTTGTGAAACAGACGTCAAACATTTTTTTCTTATTTATTTATGCATTTCCTCCCCTTTTTCTCCCGATTTAGTGTAGTCAATTTCTTCCACTGCTGGGGGATCCCTGATTGCACTCGAGGAGGGTATATTGCTGCTCACACCTCCTCTGACTCGTGCCCAGTCCTAGCGGACCCCTTCTTTTCAGCCATGCTTTCTGCACAGGCACCTCTATCTGCTATCTATCTTCTTACACAGCGTTTGAAGACCCCACCCACTTAGTCCGGTCATTATTGTCAATTATTGGCCAATTATTGTCTGCTACAGGCACTGCCAATTGTGCCCGCTAGATGACGCCCAGCTGAGATTAGAACCGAGGTGCTCAGAATCTCGGCGCTTGTGTGCTAGCGGAATATTCCTGGGCACCTGGGCAGCCCACAATTTTTTAATTTAAATTTGACATCATAAAGAACCACAGAGAAGTCTAGAGAGTTCTGATCTTTGTTAGGACAAACAAAACATTACATCTGAAGGTCTTTTTCAGCTCCTTCATTCTTGTTCTTTTAAGTGCCAGTCTGTGTCGTATTTGTATTTCCTAACTACTGAATTCTTAGGTAGTGCTTTACTCCCCTTAGGTACAAAACCAATAAGAGACAGTATGTCTGTAAATCTTGTGTGGATATATGTACTGAAAATATATTAAATAAGCAAACTAAACATTGGTTAATAAATAAAAATAAAGCAAAATAAAATTGACTTCTCCAATACAGAAAGTAAAACCAGGGGACTGAAAAGGAGACGCAGCACTGTGTTGCCAGGTAGGCAGTGATAATAAGCCAGGTCCTATACATTCTTATTTAATCCTTATTAAACTATTAGCAGTGACATTTTTATTACAGTAGACGTCGTTACTCGTGCATTTGCATAGTCATTGCTGCTTAACTGTGGAGCCACTTTTCACACCTGAGCAATTTCAACAGATCGCTTTATACATTGAGATAGAAGAAAACCAGGAAACAGATTTGCTCACAGTCCACAACAAAAGTGAAAGTTGTGCTTTACCCCAACCTATTTAATCAACCCAAATAACTGACTTATGATTTTTACCATGTGAAGGACATGTAAACTTGTTGAATGTATCAGGTTCACCTACCTTATACGTACATCAAGGCCATAATAACAATACATATACACCATATATAACCCCCCCCCCCCCCCCCCCCCCCCCCCATATACTGATGTAAAAATGATAACAAACATGTTTCACTCACTAGCTCTGCATAATGTCAGGATCCATCATTGTTCCCATCAGTTATTGATGGCAGGAATATTTTAGAACCGTAGGAAGCCCCAATCCCCCCACCTCCAGGTAGATTTGGTCATCAACTTGGATACTTAAAGGTCATCAATAATCCTTATGAACTGCTGTGTAACTGTCATAGTTTGCATACAATATTTAATTTAATTTACTGCATTGTACATTCTTTTACACACCTATTGTATGCAGTTCATGCATCTACTTTTTTATGTTTACATGGATGTAGGTATTCTGTACTTTTATTTATCCTTTTCTTTTTCACATTGTTAGATTATATAGCTGTTTTTTACAGTGTTGGATGGATGTTGTATGTATGTGGCAAGTGGATTGTCTGGTGTGAGCTGCTGTAATTAAATTTCCTGCAAGGGATCAATAAAGTATGTGTCTGTCTGTCTGTTTATCTGTGCGTTTGTCTGTCTGTCTATCTATCTATCTGTCTGTCTGTTTATCTGTGCGTTTGTCTGTCTATCTATCTATCTATCTATCTATCTATCTGTGCATCTGTCTGTGCATCTGTCTGTCTGTCTATTTATCAGTCTGTCTATCAGTCTGTCTATTTATCTGTGCATCTGTCTGTCTGTCTATCAGTCTGTCTATTTATCTGTGCGTCTGTCTGTCTGTCTGTCTATCTATTCATCTTTGCATCTATCTGTATATCTTTGCATTTGTCTGTCTATCAGTCTGTCTATTTATCTGTGCATCTATCTCTCTGTCAATCAGTCTGTCTGTTTATTTGTGCATCTGTTTGTCTGTCTATCTATCAGTCTGTCTGTCTATCTGTTCATCTGTCTGTCTGTCTATCAATCAGTCTGTCTATCTATCTGTCTATTTATCTGTGCATCTATCTGTCTATTTTTCTGTGTGTTTATCTGTCTGTCTGTCTATTTTTCTGTGCATTTATCTGTCAGTCTGTCTGTTTATCTGCAGCTATCTGTCTGCCTAGATATCTATCTGTCAATCTATATGTCAATCTATCTATCTATCTGACTGTCGATCTGTCTGTCTATTTATCTATTTCTCTACCTACCCATCTTCATGCCATCATAGGCACAATATAACCTCCAGAACACTGTCACTTTAGTTTGGAAATGTTTTAACTCATCACTGTCATGCTGGTATTATGGTAACATAATACACGTATATGAACTAATCCTGGTAAATCAATGCATCAGTTGTACCAGCTTTCAACTTTGGTTTGTTTATACACAATTCTGCTAATAAAACTGTAAGTAAAAGGACATGTATAGTGGGTTCTTTAGGCATCTTTCAGTGCTGCTGAATGCATAAGACAAACGGATTTCAGATGTCTCGTTTTCGAATCTCTAATAGCGAGTTCATGATAAAACATAAAGAACATAGCTTGTACAATCTGCAAAAATTGAAGGCTGTGTTAGTATTTTAAAGCACACATTTGTTCAGTCTCCATCTTCCCTCCCCACTACCAGCTGCTTTTATCCCACCAAGGCATCCATTCAAGTTTTCTTACCTATTGAGATTACCTAAATATTTCAGCTTCATCTTGTATGTGTATATGTGCCTTACAGGTGCAGGTATTCATGCATCAATGAAATCAGGCTTCTTAGTGTTCAGAAATGAGGTCTAGTGAGACTGGCAGGTGTACGTTATGACAGTTGTTCTATAAGACTCCCAGGTGGAGGCTGAGGGCTCGTGTACGCATGCAGATGAGTAGTTTGATATGCACACTGTTTCGTAGCGCACTTACAGATTTAATTGAGGTCCTGCTGTGTTGATCATGGACTCTGCTGTGTACAGGTCAACACCAGCAAGGCAGCTGGGAGCACAGCACCGGGCTCTGGTGCGGTCACTAATACAGGCTCCGCGGGCGCAGCAGGAGCCGCTCCAGCCCAGCAGGACCTGGACCTGTTTAGCGAGAACAGCAGCAGCAAAGCAGATGACTCCACCAAGAAGCCCCTCTCCAAGGACTCCATTCTCTCCCTGTATGGTTCCAGTTCAGTCCCACAGCAACCTGCACAAGGTACGAACTCGCCTCGCTCTGCCTCTGTTCGCACACACTGGAGACCTGAATCCACGATGAAGCACAGATGTTTTCACAGAAGGTTATTCTCACAAGTGACTGTTGGGGAGAGAAAGACAAAGAGGAGAGACCTGGGATTCTGAAGGGGAATTTGATAAAAGTTTGAAGCATATGCATTAAGCCTTGGTTACACAAGCTTTATGTATTGAGAAAATCAGAGTAAATGTGTAGCCATAAATTCAGAATGCAGATTTCCTGTGCAAATAAAAGTCAACAGTGATGCCGAAATCCGTGCAAACGAGCAGGGTTCTGGTGTGACCTCTTATTTAAAAAAAGAGTTTAAAGAGTTGCATCTATTTAAAAGAGTAGCCCCAAATACATTCTGTGTACCCCAAGTACACAGAAATTCAGTTCAGCTTTGTCATTATACAATACAGGGCTGTACAGTATAACGAAACACTGTCAGGCTACATCTCCAGTGCAGACAACGAAAGACAATAGTGCAAAGACGAGAGGGGATGGGGGAAGGGAGGGGGAAAAAGGTGCATACATAAGGTGCACAGACAAAGACAAAGGTGCAATGACAATGTGCAAGGCAAACAAGGTGCATAGGTGCATAGACAGGTCTAGCACAGGTCGCCTCACAGCAAGTAGGTCCTGGGTTTGATCCCCAGGTGGGACGGTCCGGGTCCTTTCTGTGTGGAGTTTGCATGTTCTCCCCGTGTCCGCGTGGGTTTGGGACACTAAATTGTCCATGACTGTGTTTGATATAATCTTATGAACTGATGAATCTTGTGTAATGAGTAACTACCGTTCCTGTCATGAATGTAACCAAAAGTGTAAAACATGACCTAATAATCTTAATAAACAAACGAACAAACATAGACAGGTCTGAGGTAGTGGATTAGCAGCTTAGGTCCAGTGCAATGAGAAGGTATCAGAATTGTGTGTATTGTGTGTTATATAACTATATACCTATATATATACCTATCTTGCCATAAAATGACTCATAAGTGTTAAACATGGCGTTCAAATCCAAATCAATGAACAAATACAGTACATTTGAAAGAGTAAATGTGATAAAGTGATTAATCAAGGCCAATAGTTCTACACACATCACTGATCACTGAGATTACAGACTCTTAACTAATCTGACCAATTGGAAACCTCTGAGCGTCTATGGGTCATTTATAAATTTGATTGGTAGTTCATTTTCCTTTATGTCAAACATTTTATCCTGGTCAGGATTAACCTGGTGGGCTAGTATAATACAGCACTGATTTGTAGTGTGACTACATATAGAGGAGCTGTGTAGTTTTCATGACTGAGGTGGGAGCATCACTGATTTAAGGCCAATCAGCCAATTGTTGCATGATTAAAATAACTATATTGAACTGACCTGATAATAAGAAAACCCATTATCTACATGAGGGATGTTTAAACTATCGCCCGCGGGACATTTGCTGCCGGTTGCCATTTTTAAAACGGCTCATGAGGTATTTCAAAAAAGAAAATGAAAGTTGTGCCGCTATTGAGCAGATTTTTAAAAAACGGCTTGAACTGTTTGAACTCTGGATGTCGTTATCACATAAAACAAATCTAAAACGCTTCCCATCTTCTTTCCCCAACTTGAAACATTAATGTTACACCTATATTAATGTTTCCAAGTTTTTGGATAAACATGGCGGCTTCAGCCGCGGTAAAGTACGCTAGCATGCCAGAGTTGGGGTTTCGAATACATCGTATCGAATCTCAGCTCTGCCTTCTGACTGGGCTGGGCGGCTGCATGAACAACGATTGGCTGTTGTTCACAGGGGTAAAAAATCGGTTCATAGGTCCTCATAACTGGTGCAACTGCGGCCCCTGCTGGCGCCTGCACAGGGCTGAAGAATAATGCTGATGGGGGTGTGGCCCTCCATACACAGTGCCCGTCAATGTATGAACTTGACTCGTGCAGGTGAAAAATGCAGTCTGTACTTACTGTACGCGCCGGAGGGGGCGTATGTCAGTTGAGAGGCGTCCTCAGTCAGCGGTGAAGGGTCGAATCAGTATAGAGGACACAATCAGGGTAATTGGACACGACTAGATTAGGGGAGACAATTGGGGGGAAAAAAGTGGGAAAATAGAAAAAAAAAAAAAAACCTGGCGGCTTCAAAGAAACCAAAACTAGACAGCAAATGCAGAAGATTTTAGGCGTTGGGTATTCAGAGGGCGTTTCTATTAGCATTGTTGTTTTTTTTATTGTCTATTCATCTAGTCTTAAACTTTCAAAATTACAAAATAGCTTTGAGCTTAGAGCTTAACAACAACAACAAAGCCATTGTTTCAAATCACATACCAGTGTACTAACTAGTTTGCCTTCTGATCACATCCACATTAACCAGCTAGTTGTTAACAGGCTTACTTATTCAGCCTGTGCACATTTGCAGTCTAATATTTTAGAAAGCAGTTTAAATCCTGGACTATTTACCCTCTACGTTGCACTTCTTAAAGGGCGCACTTCCCTGAGAGCTCAGCCTCTAAATTGAAGGCTGTGCCATTTCTTCACTGTCAAGTCGCCTCTTAATAAGCCCTTTCATCTACTGCACCCTTTCTCCCTCTCTCATTTCAAAGATCACTTGAGAGGAGTCGGACTGGGAGTGCATATTAGTGCAGACATGCACCACGCTTCATTTTGGTTCTGGCTGTGAGCTTTGCGTGGGTTTTTGTGAGATGGTACTGACTGTTTTTTGTTTGTGTGTACTCTTTCTCCACAGCTGCGATGTACATTGGTACGTCTCAGATGCAGTTTCCTGCTCAGCCCCAAGGTAACTTCCAAGCTTTTCCAGCCATGGGCGGGCCCATGCCACCAACCACCATGATGGGAGCAGTAATGGGCCAGGGTGGAGCTATGATGGGCCAGAATACTGGGATGATGGTTGGCATGACGATGCCGAATGGCTTTATGGGAAATGCCCAGGCTGGTGTAATGGGCCTTGCACCAGGCATGATGGGAGCTCAAGCCGGAGCGATGCCAGCAGGTGTTGTGCCTGCGCAGAACATGTATGCCATGCAGCCTGGCCAGCAGACCCAGTGGAGCATGGGACAGGTAACAGACTCTGTACTGTTTGTATTTGTTGCTGCTACGATTCCATATGTTCAAATACAGTAGGACATGTTTTCCCATTGCCCCACTTTAACATAAATTTTTTTAATTATACATGGGAGTGTGACAACACACAGATGTTATCCATATGTTGCAGTATGATATTATACATGTTTATTATCCAAACCAAATTATATAACATTTAAACCAATGAGTTTATCATCCAAACCAAATGATGACTCCCCAACAGCAGCCAACACCCCGTCTGTGTGTGTTTTGCATGTGCAGTTGCAGCATTATGTTATAACATTTGCACCTGCAGCATGATACTATAGAAAAGAGTTAAAATCCTTCATAGTCGTAGAGATATCTAATTAACAACAGCGTATCCCATAAGATTTAGACGAGGCAATTGGGCAAGGACCGAACATAAAAAACAGGATAATACAAATCTGGCTGACACAGAGGGTGTGTTTGAAAAGCTAGGGAGCTCTCTACATAGGCAGCATTTTACGTCATCCTGTGCGCGCTCCCGAGAAGGAGGCTGTTCAAAATCCTATAGATGCCTTATTATCCTCACTACTGAGGCATCTTAATATTTCAATTATTTTGGCTCAACAACGAGTGAGCATCCGACGCTGCCTTAGTGATCAAGGCAATCCCAGAATTCATTGCGGGTCGGGTGCTCTTCTCTATTCTGACAGGATAACATGAAATTTTATATTTCTCCCAAACTAATTGCCCCATCATTTTAAATAGAATGAATTTTCTTCAGTTTATCAGAGCCAGACAACCTAGACCCCAATTCGGGCTGATTGACCAAGATGTAAACTTGACCACCACAGAGCAGGCATTATTTAGGTGGTGGATGATTCTCAGCACTGTAGTGACAATGACATGGTGGTGGTGTGTTAGTGTGTGTTGTGCTGGTATGAGTGGATCAGACACCGCAGGGCTGCTGGAGTTTTTAAATACCATGTCCACTCACTGTCCACTCTTTTAGACACTCCTACCTAGTTGGTCCACCTTGTAGATGTAAAGTCAGAGACGATCGCTCCTCTATTGCTGCTGTTTTGAGTGTTGGTCATCTTCTAGACCTTCATCAGTGGTCACAGGACGCTGCCTACGGGGCGCTGTTGGCTGGATATTTTTGGTTGCTGGACTATTCTTAGTCCAGCAGCAACTTCATCAGCGCTGCTGTGTCTGATCCACTCATACCAGCACAACACACACTAACACACCACCACCATGTCATTGTCACTGCAGTGCTGAGAATGACCCACCACCCAAATTATACCTGCTCTGTGGTGGTCCTGTGGGGGTCCTGACCATTGAATAACAACATGAAAGAGGGCTAACAAAGCATGCAGAGAAACATATGTACTACAGTCAGTAATTGTAGAACTACAAAGTGCTTCTATATGGTAAGTGGAGCTGATAAAATGGACAGTGAGTGTAGAAACAAGGAGGTGGTTTTAATGTTATGGCTGATCAGTGTATGTGTATGTAGTTGATGAGGATAATGTTTGTATAACAGCTTCAGGTCCCCTTTTATGTCCCTGTAATAAACATAGAATCTTTATGTTAGCAAAAGGGTATCCTGTCCAACATGGTCATTGATCAAATAGCACAGAATATGAGGTACTAAGTATTTATCATTCTGAAAAATTCAGATATCATTCTGCGATAGAATTAAAATGGAAATGAGCCATCTAGGTTGCTAAACCAGGAGAACCAGGAGGTATCGACCATAGGTGGTGTATTGATGGCCTTTCTTATATCTGTTATCATATCTGATACACTGTTGTATTGATTTGGAATGTAGAAACATCATGTAGAATTAATGACTTTGCATGCACCACCTTTCTCAGCCCTCGAGATATCTAAACAAGCTGATTTCAAATCAAGCTGAACAAATTCTGGTGTCTGCATCCAGGTCTCCTGTAAAAGAACTACCAGGGTTACCCTTCACCTAAGGTGTAGGAAAGGGGCGTCCCATAATTACTTCAGTTTTGTTGTGGCACTCAGTAACACAATGTTATCTTGTTATCTTACAATGATGGTGTGTGGTGTTAAAAAAAAATTGGCAAAGCTGTCATAGTCGCATATATAAATACTAGGTAAGACACAAACGTTCTGTATTAAATTAGCTAATAGAATCATCAGGAATACATTATATCGAATCTCAGCTCTGCCATCCGTCTGGGCTGGGCCACTACATGAACAACGATTGGCTGTTGTTCACAGGGTGGGACAAGCCGGACCAGGGTTCCTCATAACTGGTGCAATTACGACCTCTGCTAGCTGATTCATGGCACCTGAGCAGAGTTGGGGAATAATGCTGATCAGGGTGTGGCTCTTCATACACAAAGCTGATCCGCATATGAACTCGCCTCGTGAAGGTAAAAGATACAGTCGGCTACTGCACACGTGTCGGAGGGGGCGTGTGTCAGTTGCGAAGCTCCTCAGTCAGCAGTGGAGGGTAGTATCAGTAGAGGTGAAGCGTATTGCAATCAGGGTAATTGGATACGACTAGATTGGGGAGAAAATTGGGGGAAAACAATAAGCCCTTTGTCTTTATGCTTAGCATCATACAGATTAAAAAAAAATACAGAATATTTTCCCAGTGTTCCCTGTGTTTAACGGGGACTTTTTTATATATGTGCTGCCTTAGCAAGCTGTATTATAACAGTCCTTAACCTGCACAACACCCCCATCGCTAGGCACACTCGTTCGATTCCCTGCATCTAAGTGGTTAATTATGTATCATAAACCCAGCACACAACCCTAATTAACCCTCACTCCCCACCACCACCCCTTTCTCTGAGTCTGTGGGTGTCCAGAGATTATGGTGCATCTATTTCCCCACATTAAAAATAAGGGATGGCACGGTACAGATTTTGTTAATTGGTTTTTAAAGGAAGCAAACACGACTGATTATGGTTACATTTTTACCCAATTTGTCATTTTTAATGATTCCTGAGATCATGAAAATAAACTAGCAACAAAACATTTTTACACACCCTGCAGTAAAGAACAGCTTTTCTTATTTTCACACCTAGTTCATTTACATTTACATTTTCGGCATTTAGCAGACACTTTTATCCAAAGCGACTTACAGCACTGTGACAGTATACTGTCTAAGCAATTGAGGGTTAAGGGCCTTGCTCAAGGGCCCAACAGTAACAATCTGGCAGTGGTGGGGCTTGAACCAGCGACCTTTTTTGATTACTAGTCCAGTACTTTAACTGCTAGGCTACAACTGCCCTAAAAATAGTTCCTATTATTTACACCTAGTTCACACCAGATCATAAATGTGGATATAGATGAATGGGTCAGGATGAGCTTGTGAGTTTACGATGGCTGATTAAACCATTACAGATCACTACTTATCAGGAGGTGATTGCACCCTTTGTTAAATAAATTTTTATTAATGTGCATCCTTTGGATAATGGCACCTTAATATAGAAGGATAATATACAGTCTATATTAAAGCAATAAGCCATGAGAGACTGCGATTTTATCACGGGGAAGGATGTTTTGAAACATAAAACGTCTTTCCCCGTGATAAAATCATAGCAGTAACGCATGGTCTTGAGTGGCTTATTGCTTTTATAAAACGTCGGTCAACATAAAATATAATAAAATACAACAATGTTCAATTTATAAGTGTTTTTATTTACAAAAACACTTACAAAAAGCATTCTTCCGCGATTAGTTCCCCAGGTAGTTCATTAACAGTGTTGCTAGGCAACATGAGGGCGAACATAACATTCACGTTTTCTTTTCAGTGGCGTATTAATATGGAATGATGCGAGGTGGTCATAGGTGTGCGTATATCGGGGATTTTACAACGGCTTCGAACACGGCTCAGCCAATCAGATTTTAGGACTGGAACTATCAGTTTTATAAATTGATTTTCACCTCCCTTTAACCCAAAATACTCCCACAGTTCACTGTTGGTTTACCAGCAATACTTGGAATGTCCTGGTTTTGGTACTCACGTTTACTTTACCTTACCCATAATACACCTAAACATCCACAAATTTTAACCTAACCTTTGAAGTCTCTGTGTTCATCCTAATGAAGCCAAGATAAGTTTATCCTCAGTATTAAATAACTGTGATTCAGCCAATATGCCACATACACTGATCAGCCATAACATTAAAACCACCTCCTTGTTTCTACACTCACTGTCCATTTTATCAGCTCCACTTATACAGTATATAGGATACTTACTTATCACCATATAGCAGCACTTTGTAGTTCTACAATTACTGACTGTAGTCCATCTGTTTCTCTGCATGCTTTGTTAGCCCCCGTACACCCTGTTCTTCAATGGTCAGGATCACCACAGAGCAGGTATTATTTGGGTGGTGGATCATTCTCAGCACTGCAGTGACACTGACATGGTGGTGGTGTGTTAGTGTGTGTTGTGCTGGTATGAGTGGATAAGACACAGCAGCGCTGCTGGAGTTTTTAAACACATCACTGTCACTGCTGGACTGAGTGTAGTCCACCAACCAAAAATATATCCAGCCAACAGCACCCCGTGAGCAGCGTCCTGTGACCATTGATGAAGGTCTAGAAGATGACCAACTCCAACAGCAGCAATAGATGAGCGATCGTCTCTGACTTCTACAAGGTGGACCAACTAGGTAGGATTGTCCAATAGAGTGGACAGTGAGTGGACATGGTATTTAAAACCTCCAGCAGCGCTGCTGTGTCTGATCCACTCATACCAGCACAACACACACTAACACACCACCACCATGTCAGTGTCACTGCAGTGCTGAGAATGATCCACCACCTAAAAAAATACCTGCTCTGTGGTGGTCCTGTGGGGGTCCTGACCATTAAAGAACAGGGTGAAAGCAGGTTAAAAAAGTATGTAGAGAAACAGATGAACTACAGTCAGTAAGTGTAGAACTACAAAGTGCTTCTATATAGTAAGTGGAGCTGATAAAATGGACAGTGAGTGTAGAAACAAGGAGGTGGTTTTAATGTTATGGCTGATCAGTGTATGATTAGTTGTTGGCAAGTATTTTTTTACTGATGTGTGAGTCCTGTCACTGTTTTTATATTTCAACTGATGACAGATACAAATGATCCCACAGATACAGTAATTGTTATTAACGATTTCATTTTCTTCTCTGTTGGTGATAATATATTAGAGTGACCAGAGCTTAGGGATGATGGAATACACTAAGTGCTTACACAACATAAGGTGTTCTATAAGACCTTCAACAAATGTTAAAATGTGTAAACATAGTTGTACACACACACACACACACACACACACACACACAGACCCTCAATTAGAGCATGACGGTGAATAATTAAATCTGATAATCATACTGCATCTGCATATAAATGCACCGTTTAGGATCCCAACAACTATCATCTGTCATCTGAAATAAAAACTATATGCTAAAATAACTGCAATACAGTGGTTATGTAATAATTATAACAGGCCTGTATGTAACGTAGCTAAAATGTGTAGGATGTGTTCAGATCTCTATATTAGATGGCACGAAAAATATTGGATGCAGTTGGTGGAAATATTGTAAATAATGCTTTTAAATGCTTAATTTATTCCAAACTATCTCTGTGCATGTTTACGTCATTTACAGTAGTGTTCAAAAAAATAGCAGTGATTTTAAAAAAGTGAATAAAGCACAAAATCATTATAATAACTTTTATTTCCATAAATGCAAATGCACTGAAAATACTACACTTTCAATTCTAAATCAAAACATTAACAAAATTTTGCCAGTTTGTGTTAATCCTTTACAGAAAGTTAAGAAAAATGAATATTAGGCTGTTCAAAAAAATAGCAGTGCCAGCATTTTTCATTAAAAACTCAAAAAAATTTATCTATAACATGAAAAAATGTTTGAGGTTTTACTTTACTTTAAATTACTGAACTAATATTTAGTGCCAAACAATTGTTTCTGAGATCTGTGTTGCATGGAGTCAATCAACTTCTGGCACCTCTGAACAGGTATTCCAGTCCAGGATGATTAGACGACATTCCACAGTTCTTCTGCAATTTTGGGTTTTGCCTCAAAAAAACGCGCTTCAGATTTCAGCCCACAAGTTCTTTATGGGATTGAAGTCAGGGGATTGGGCTGGCCACTCTATTACCTCAATCTTGTTTGTCTGTAACCAAGATGTTTTGGGTCATTGTCATGTTGAAACACCCATTTTAAGGACATTTCTTCTTCGACATAGGGCAACATGATCTCCTCAAGTATTCTGATATATTTAAACTGATCCATGATCCCTCGTATGCGATAAATAGGCGTAACACCATGGTATGAGAAACATCCCATATCATCATTTTGTACCACCATGCTTTACTGTCTTCACAGTGTACTCTGGCTTGAATTCAGTGCTTGGGGGTCGTCTGACATGCTGTCTACAGCCACTAGACCCAAAAAGAACAATTTTGCTTTCACCAGTCCACAAAATGTTGAGCCGTTTCTCTTTGGACCAGTCAATGTGTTCTTGGCGAATGTTAACCCATTCAGGAAACGTCTTTTTCTTAACAACGAGACTTTGCAAGGAGTTCTTGCTGGTAAATTGGCTTCACTTAATCATCTTCTGTACTCACTGGTAACTTCAGATGTTCCTAATTCTTTCTGGAGGTGATCATTGGCTGAGTATTTGCCATTTTGGCTATTCTTCGATCCATTTGAACAGTAGTTCCACGCTTCCTTCTGCGTCTTTCAGGTGTTGGTTGTCACTTCAAGGCATTTGAGATCATTTTAGCTGAGCAGCCAATAATTTGCTGCATTTCTCTGTATGTTTTTCCCTCTACTATCAACTTTTTAATCAAAGTATGCTGTTCATCAGAACAATGTCTGGAACAACCCATTTTACCCAGTATTTCAGAAGGAAACGTGCTATGACCAAGCTGTGCAACATTTGCCACCCTCCTAAATTAAATAAGGGACAAAATTGACACACGTTCTTCTGCAGAATGAATGACTTCACCAATTGAACTCCTCACTGCTATTATTTTGAACAAGCCCCTTTCAATCAATGCTTCAATTACTCAGAATGAGTGGGATGCATGTCCTAATTGTTGGGTTTGTTTTGTTTTCATTACTCTACTACACTTTCAAGTAAATTATTTGCTATGTAGAAATAGCATTTCTACTAAAAACAGTGATTTATCAGGTTAATGGTTTTGGCCTGCTATTTTTTTGAACACCACTGTACTACATATTTCTATGCACAATTCTACAAAGTGGAAAAAATTTCTAATTACTTAATGAATAGCATTTTAGGAACTAAGCAGTGCACGCTATACAATTAATCACTGATGAGGGTTACAGGGCAAGTGGTGAAGAAAAGCTTTCAAAGAGCGAAAACCTTTTAACTGATGCTGTAATGATTGGTTGAAGTTAGAGATGGAATTAATGGCCATTTCTAAGATAATAATGCATAATCAAGATGAGGAGTGTAAAGACAAGTGAATAAAACAGTCTCTGGTCTCTTGAAATGCCTTTTGCTTTTATATCTGGTCAGAATGGTTTGAAGCCACATAGCCACCTATATGGATACATTTGTAGGAAGTTAAGAAATAAAATCGAGAAATAACATTTGAAGAGATTTAATGGGGCACCTAGGTGGCGCAGCGGTATATTCCGCTAGCACACTAGTGCCAAGATTCTGAACTCCTCGGTTCATAACTCTGCGTTGCCGAGCGAGCATAATTGTCTGTGCCTGCAGCAGACACGGTTCTGCTAGGGTGGGCTGACTGGACTATGTGGGTGGGGTCTTCAAACCCTGATTTGCAGATAGAGAGGCACCTGTGAAGAGTGCATGGGTGAAAAAGGGTTCCACTAAGGGCTGCACGTGGGTTGGAGGAGGCGTGAGCAGCAATATACCCACCTCGACTGCAATCAGGGATCAACAAATTTACTATGCTAAATTGGGAGAAAAATGGGAGAAAATGCATAAATATGATAGAAAGAAAAACAGAGTTAATGGTTCTGGGTTCAATCCCCAGTTTGGGCGGTCCAGGTCCATTCTGTGTGGAGTTTGTATGTTCTCCCCGTGTCTATATGGGTTTCCTCCCACAGTCCAAAAACATGCGAGGTGAATTGGAGATTCAAAATTGTCCATGACTGTGTTTGACATTAAACTTGTGAACTGATGAATCTAGTGTGACCAGTAACTACCGTTTCTGTCATGAATATAACCAAAGAGTGTAAAACATGATGATAAAATCCTAATAAATAAACAGTTAAATTGCTAAAACAAGGACAAATAAAAAAAAAGGATACAGATTAAAGAGTAGTCAGATGTTTAAATTATCATGTTCAGTTTTCAATTTTTCATTTTGTGTCTCTTCTCTTCCTCTTTTGGACCAGGTGAACCAGCAGATGTCTGGTCTGAACCTGAACGGCGCTCCCATGGCTTTCGGCCAGCCGGGGACCACTATGGGGGGCTGGGTGGGACCTCCTGCTGGTCAGACCCTCAGTACCCAGCTCTGGAAGTAAGTGAGTAAGCAAGCAAGCAAGGGAGGTTGAAGGTGGAGGACAATAAAGGGTGAAGGATCCCTCTATCCTTTCGTCTTCTCTTCCTTGACCAGCCGCCAGAGCACACGGAGAGTTTTATTCATGTACTGCTCTTATTTTCCCCTTCCTCTTTTTTCCAACGTTACTACTCTGTTACTGGAGAGTGTTCGCTCGCTCTGCCACTTTGTATCATTCGAGTGCTCGAGAGTGTGAAGAGTTAAGGAGACCGGCAGCTTTGTCCGTCTACTTTGCAGTTTTGTTTTTCTTCCTCTACTTCTACTATATATATATTTTTGGGTTAAGAAAAAAATACATATCAGCAAGAAAGCTGCTGGACCAATTATACAAGCGTCTAATATATCATTACAAAAATCAATAGTGAAAAATAGTATTTAAATGGCAGAGAAATGGCTATCATGTTCGTGACCCCTTCCTTTTTCCATGCTGACCACTGTATATGCCCCCTGTATCCCAGAGTCCCGTAGCAGCTATTGTACGAACAGATGTACTGTATGTAAGCATAAGATAGAAGCCGTAACCCCCTTTCTTCCCATTCCTGTAGGAAACCGTGATAACCTCAGCTCATCACCCCTTCATCTTTTAATGTGATGTTTTAATGTGTGCGATACAAACAAGCACAGTTAGCAACTATTAAATAAACCTGGATGACTCAACTGTCGGGCCAATCAGAGAAACAGGGCTGGATTACTGACTGACCGTTTGGGAACAAATCAATATGTGCAGTGTCCACAAGAAATGTGTATTGGATATTTGAACATGCAGGGTTGGGGGTGGGGGGTTGAACAAACAGAAGCGTTTTGATACAGATTTGTGGTGACTGAGGCAGAATCAGTCGACTCAGACTGGCTTCGTCTGCCGTGCAATAACGTGCTCATCCACACCTCGTCATCCAGGTTTATTTCTATGATGTGTTTACATTTTTCTGGTGCCTAGTACAGAGGAATTCAAATGTTATTTACGTGAATTAAACAGTGAGTAGCCATGAACTGTTGTGTGATCGTTTTGTCTTGATGCCTCATTTATTGTAAAATTCTCATTTGCTTTTAATTTTTTTTTCTTTTTTCTATTTTGCTTTTAAAAGAGGGTCATATGGAATAAAGACAGTTCTAATCCAAAGCTTTGCTGCTGAAGGTCGCTTTACATTGCCTTGGATCTTTTCTCATGTCCATTCTCACAAAGACTCGTAGAACAAGATGTACAGCTGGATCAATAACAAAGAGGAGTTTCAATCAAATTTCATAATGGTCATTTAAAAAAAAAGCTTATCTCAATGGCATGGATTTATGAGTCTGCATTGATATTTTTTTTGCTTTTAAAATTAAATTAATCTGTTTTTAAACCCAGTTCAATTAAACACTAAAGAACAACTTACGGCTGGGTCAATAACACAGAAAAGTTTTAATTAAGATTCAAAATGGTCATTTAAAAAATAATGACCTCAGTGGGGATGGCATGGATTTACGAGTCTGCATTGATATATTGTTTGCTTTTAAAAATAAATAAATCTGTTTTTAAATCCAGTTCAATTAAACACTAAAGAACAACTTACGGCTGGGTCAATAACACAGAAGAGTTTTAATCAAGTTTTAAAACGGTCGTTTAAAAAAAATGACGATCTCAGTCCCCAGGTGGGGCGGTCCAGGTCCTTTCTGTGTGGAGTTTGTATGTTCTCCGTGTCCACGTGGGTTTCCTCCGGGAGCTCCGGTTTCCTCCCACAGTCCAAAAACATGCAAGTGAGGTGAATTGGAGATACAAAATTGTCCATGACTTGTGAACTGGTGACTCTTGTGTAAGAAGTAACTACCGTTTCTGTCATGAATGTAACCAAGAGTGTGTAAAACATGACGTTAAAATCCTAATACATAAATAAACAGTTAAATTGCTAAACCAAGGACAAATCAGGAAAACTACTTACAGCTGGGTCAATAACACAGAGGAGTTTTAATTTAATTTAATTTAATTTTAATTTAAAGTTTCAAAACGGTCGTTTAAAAAAATGATGATCTCAGTGGAGATGGGAATGATCGAAAATTAAAAGCCTTTAAGATGTACAGTCGCACACTAAACTATTAAACAGGGTGGTGGTAGCTCAGTGGTTAGACTGGTAATCAGAAGGTTGCTGCACCACTACTGCTCAATTAGTTGCTCCGTTGGTACTGTTGGGCTCTAGAGCGAGGTCCTTAACCTTTAATTGCTTTTATTGTTTTTAGACAGTTATAAGTCACTTTAGATTAACAATTCCTGTAAAACTGTAAAATATAACTAACAGGCCAGCACCAGAGCCCTGATCCCAGCACCACTGAACAGCTTTGGAATAAACTGGAACTTCAATTAAGCGCCCAGCCATACCTTGCACTAGAAGCCCAGATAACCAAACTGAAGCTCTTCTATTTTAGACACATTATGAGAAGAACCAGTTCATTGGAAAACACAATTATGCGTGAAAGAGTTGAGGGTAAAAGAGAGAGAGGACGGCCAGCAACAAGATGGATGAATATGATTAGAGGAGCAGTGAATGAGCTATTAAAAACCATGAGGATCCAACAGCAGACAGGGTGTTCTGGAGAATTGCTATCCATATGGTTGCCAGGAGTTGGAATCCGCTTGACAGTGCTTAATAATAATAAGAAGAAGAACCCACAGTGAAGTACCTTTTCCCCTATCCGTTTCCATTTTAAACATAATATGTATTAGTTAATGCTTATAAATGTTTTGCTTATGTTAATGTTAGTGTTTTACTCATTTTCTGAATGTTCAAGCCGTCTTCATATTTATTTTATAACGTGATTGTTTTTCTGTAACAGCTGGGTGTAGCAAAGCACAAAAACTCTCATGTACTGTTAGGATCCTTGTTTTAAATCTTCAGGACATCAGGACAGGTATAAACTAAGTGTTCAGTATGCAGTCTAGTAAACTGTTACTAGAATGAGGAATCCTGGGAAAGAAAATCTGGATTTAGTGTTAAACAGTTGTCATTATATTATCACCTTAGTGAGATACACTAATCAGCCATAACATTATGACCACCTCCTTGTTTCTACACTCACTGTCCATTATATCAGCTCCACATTTTACTATTAAAATGCTTAAGAAATTCTGACAGTCATCGTACCACAAATAGTACATTAGCTTCATCTACGGGTTAATACCCTGCCCACTTTGATACCCTACCCTTCTTAAGAAACATGTTAAAATTAAAGTAATTGTATTGCTTGTGCCCCAGAACAATTTAAAAATCTGAATGATTTTAAAAATTTTAATGATTGGAACACTTATTAAACAGTCAGACTACATGTTGTAACGTTCAGTTTTTATTATAAATCATGACAAACAGCAGATGGGTGCACTGCTCAATATCTGTCAGGTTTGGAAAGCAAAAAAATGACCCAGGTGTCTGGAACAAGTAGATTATTTGTTCTAGTTACCTAGGTGTGTGTGTGTGTTTGCCCTGTGATGAACTGGCGGCCGGTCCAGGATGGACAGTGTATTGGACCCACCGTGATCCTGAAACGGATAAAGCGGTGGTAAACAGACAGTGAATGAGTGAATGAAACATAGAGTAAGCTCACCGCTTTATCTGTTTCAGGATCACTGTGGGTACAATTTACTGGGTGAAATTCAGGAACCATATTGGACAGGCGTCAGTCCATCACAGGGCAAACACACACACACACACACACACACGCCTAGGGACAATTAAGTATCTCCCTGTTAACCTGACTGCATGTGTTTGGACTGGGGGAGGAAAATAGAGCACCCGGAGGAAACCGGACACAAGGAGAACATGCAAACTCCACACATAAAGGACCCAGACTGCTCCACCTGGAAATCAAACCCAGGATCTTCTTGCTGTGAGGTGACAGTGCTACCCAGTGAGCCACCGTGCCACCTTAAAATTTTTAATCCAATGTTTTTGGGTGTAATAAGCTGCCAGTTCATACGTGTGACCACGTAAAGCACAAACATAAATAACAGATAATGTTGATATAATGTGCATTGCACTACTTTTCCAGTTAGAGGAGAGAAAATGGTCATCAATTTAAATTTATTCAGGCTGGTCACCTAATCAATATGCTGAAACATTTATGTGCCTTTGGGGAGTGGTCTCTTTCAGGACAGCAGTGCTACATATGCTAAGACCCTTGCACTCTTGCAGAGATGTTGGAGGTGTTAGGCATCAATCCTCACCAAATCAAAGCAAATAAGGGAAATCTTGTGTTTCTTTTCTCCAGTACACTTTCTAAGACTTGTGGAATATATTCCCAGTACCATGTTCTTTCTGGTGGTTTATTTTTACTTTGTCACCGTTGTATTTAGTTTTTGGTGGTGTTATGCACTCTGCTGCTGTGACATTTGCTTGTTAGTCATTTTCCCCACCTGCTGAACTACCCAGGCAATTTCAGCATGTGTTTTTGCCCTTTTATTAGGAGAATGAACTGTGTTTTTATTATTATTATTCACTAGCTGTTCTGTCATGGTCATGGTCAAGGTGGCAGTAATTCCAAAGCCTCAGTGAGTCCAACCCTCTAAACAATAAGTGTGTAATTTGCAATAGCCAATACATCTTGTGCATGTGTTTAAAGAGGTGGGAGGAAACTCCTCACAGACTGTGGATGAATGCGGGCACCCACACTACCTGCTGCATCAATGTGCCACCCTAACCTACACAGATCAGCCATAACATTAAAACCACCTCCTTGTTTCTACACTCACTGTCCATTTTATTAGCTTCACTTACCATATAGAAGTACTTTGTAGTTCTACAATTACTGACTGTAGTCCATCTGTTTCTCTACATACCTTTTTAGACTGCTTTCACTCTGTTCTTCAATGGTCAGGACCACCACAGAGCAGGTATTATTTAGGTGGTGGATCATTCTCAGCACTGCAGTAACAATGACATGGTGGTGGTGTGTTAGTGTGTGTTGTGCTGGTATGAGTGGATAAGACACAAGTGGATCAAATACCGTATCCACTCATTGTCCACTCTATTAGACACTCCTACCTGGTTGATCCACCTTGTAGATGTAAAGTCAGAGACGATCACTCATCTGTTGCTGCTGTTTGAGTTGGTCATCTTCTAGACCTTCATCAGTGGTCACAGGACGCTGCCCACAGGGCACTGTTGGCTGGATATATTTTTGGTTGCTGGTCTATTTTCAATCCAGCAGTGACAGTGAGGTGTTTAAAAAACTCCAGCAGTGCTGCTGTGTCTGATCCACTCATACCAGCACAACACACACTAACACACCACCACCATGTCAGTGTCACTGAAGTGCTGAGAATGATCCACCACCCAAAAAATACCTGCTCTGTGGTGGTCCTGTGGGGGTCCTGACCATTGAAGAACAGCATGAAAGGAGGCTAACAAACCATGCAGAGAAACATATGGACTACAGTCAGTAATTGTAGAACTACAAAGTGCTTTTATATGGTAAGTGGAGCTGATAAAATGGACAGTGAGTGTAGAAACAAGGAGGTGGTTTTAATGTGGCTGATCGGTGTAAAACTACTGGAGAAATCTGCAGATATTGTAATTTGCGAAGTATAACGCTGCCCCAAATTCATTAGCACCACTGTGCCCTTAAAGACAGTGAACGCACAGTTTGTCTGCACCTCAGTGAGGTTACCAGTGGGTTTACGATTCCAGAGCATCTACTGTACATGGATTATCATGCTTTTCTGTATTTTCAGCATCGGTCATTGTGGATCAAAATGAAATCGCAGTTCTATATTGGTGCAGTCATTTCCCGGTTAGCTCGCAATTCCATTTATTTGTTGTATTAATTAGATTTAACAGCATTTAATGTCGTTGACCCAGTTACATATGTCCATGGAATGTACATGTTAAGCTAAGTGTCTTTATTTCAATGACTGGTACTTGTGCAGATGCTTCCAGCTTCGTACTGGAACGTTCCTCCACTGATCCTGAGCAGCTATTCATCTTGATCAAGGTGGATGCTCTTCCTTCTTTCTGATTCCTTCCTTTTTTGGCTTTTCAGATTTGTCCTGTTTAGCAGTCTGGGTACAAATCACCTTCCGTTCACATTTAGGACTTTCCAGCTGGTTTTTTTTGTGGTTTTTTTTTATATTCCAGTTTGTCCTCCCTATGTAGCAGGATCATCTTATCAAGTAGAATGTTTTACAATCAAGTTATGTAGCAGGAAAGAAAAAAACATTCACAGCATGAAAGACGAATCCAGAGTTCTGCTGTAAACAAGACGACCGTCTGAGTTCACGCCGAGCTTTAGCATTTATCAACAGGCTGACAGTTCAGCAGCTGACACTGAGTCAGCGTCGGGCACGGTGGGTACATCGTCCAGCCGACGTGCAACATGTTCTGAGCTTTTCCACAGCGGTCCTGTCCACTAGACCTCGATCTGAACAGAGTCCTGGTGCCTTTTGAGTTCATTCCCCAGGTTGACCTTCTCTGTGCGGGTGTGCCACACCAGGACCTAAAAATAAAAACATCCATAGTAAAACAGTATGAATAAAGACTTTGAAGGAACTGAAGAAATGAAGAGACAAAGAAAAGAAGGTCAGATTTAGAGAGGATTTTGACAGCATTAAGTCTCAGTGGTGCTGCTTCATGTTCTTCGTGTTCAAGGTCGGCGCTGTTGAACATGTTCGCTCCCCAGCCTATTAAACTGACTTCTCTTAATTATAAGTGAGACTAGACTGCAAGCAGGCTCGTATACGCTGTGAAAACAACTTCACTCAGGTGTGGCTCGTCACTTTCCAAACACATGCCACTGCTAACTGGCTTGCTTTGAATATGTTACGAGTAATTCGGTAGCTGCTAAAATAATGCTATGAGAGGCTGAGGATCAGTGTGTAGTACAGAATGGAAGACTTTGCAGACTAAAACAGCATATTACAGAGGATTTCTTACTACCTCTATTAAGTACAAAAACATATCAGCCATTGGCTCAAATTGAAAACTTGCACTAATATGATTATCTAGGGCTTCTGTCCTTTCTGTGTTCACTGCTAATAAAAAGCTCCAAATAGCAGCACATTAAAGCGCCTCTGTTATTGTTGTTTTTCTAATGCTATAATTATTGTATGGCTGTGCTCATTAGGCAGAAAGCAATAAGTGAACAGACAAGTAATAAGCACAGACAAAGGTTTTTTGTAATTAATAGGTAAACAGGTATTTCATTACTATAAAAATGTACATGTGTATAGGTTGCATCAAAATAAATCATGCTTTTAGATGTTAATTCTAGCAAAAATTATTCGTATGTAAATTGATTCTAAATTCATTCATGCCACAAGTACTGACTGACTGAAGACAAAAAATGCTTGTAATGCTTATTACCACAGAGATGCTCGTTTATAATTTGCACCTGACCATTTGTTGTATGGATAAATTTTTTAAGCAATATTTATATAGCTTAAAAAATTAATATATTACATACACCGACGACGCATAACACTATGACCACTGACCGGTGAAGTGAATAACACTGATTATCTCTTCATCACAGCACCTGTTAGTGGGTGGGATATATTCGGCAGCAAGTGAACATTTTTTCCTCAAAGTTGATGTTGGAAGCAGGAAAATGGACAAGCTTAAGCATTTGAGCAAGTTTGACAAGGGCCAAGTTGTGATGGCTAGACTGGGTCAGAGCATCTCCAAAACTGCAGCTTTTGTACCCCACTCTTGTTCCTGGCGACAGGGTTATGGGCGGCCAAGGCTCATTAATGCACATGGGGAGCGAAGGCTAGCCCATGTGGTCCGATCCAACAAACGAGCTACTGTAGCTCAAATTGCTGAAGAAGTTAATGCTGGTTCTGATAGAAAGGTGTCAGAATGCACAGTAATATTAGGATATAGGTCATAATGTTATGCCTGATCGGTGTATAAAGCAATAGCCTTATTTAGATTTAATTAATCAAGTTGTGTTTTACCTAAATTGTTATTAAGTTTCCCTAGGCTTTGCTTGATACAAATATAAATTCATATAGACAGTTATGTTTGTTGCTTTGTAAACAGATGAAAAACACTGGCTTGTTTCTTCAGTACAATGGTTGCAGTGTCTGCACTTTTGGGAGTTACTGATGGATTTTGTCTGTCTATATTTTGAAAGTTCCTAAGCTTTGTGTTTAGGATGTATTATTACTTTAAGGCTGATTGAGTTGCTGAGAGAAGGCGCATGTGTGAGAGAAATCATTTGATGGATTGTTTTGTGTGCTAAGCTCTCAGGCAGTGTCAGGCACGATGCTTTGGCACCCTTCGCCTGTCGCTGCCTGGCAGGAACTGAGTGACAAGACTGAGATGCATATTGACATTAATAACCAGAAGAGTCTCTCAACTGCGTCTGTAAATAAGCCTGGAAATGGCTCTCTCACAGTCTTAACTCTCTGCCCTCGTCTGACCTCCATCTCTCCTCGACGGTTATGCTGCCCTTCATTCGCTCGTTGTATTTCGCCGTCGCTCACCCACGCATCTCATCTCCTGATTGCTCAGCCCAGGAACTCACTAGCAATAGTCGAGTCCTAGAACCAGGCCCTTCCTGCTGAGGGGTATTCTGGGAGCTGCCCACGCTGCCTCGTCGGTGGTACAGCTTGCTCGGTGTCATGCTCCAGAAGAGATTTAAGAAAATACTCAGTTTGACCTTTTATTAAAATGAGTGAATGGGCTCTGCTTTGAGAGCAACTGTCATATGTGGCTATGATAATTAGCAAACTGAACCATGAAGCCCAGCACAATGAGCGCCTCGCCTTCAGCATGAACTTTATCTTTTCAGTGAAGATTTAATTGAATCTCGTCTATTAAAATGACTAGATTATATTCTATAGTTTGAAAAGCTTCTTTTTGTATAATCTGTCTTTTGCACCTCTATTCAGGTGCTCAGTTTAGAACACATTACTGTATGTCTGCTTGGCGATCTATAATACTTACACTTATGCTTTTAAGTCTGTTGTAATGAGGGCTTGAATATAGCTCTTTTGTGCTATGACCGATATTGATGGCACTGGACTGCGCTCCTGTAAGACGGGTGACTGGTGTTGGTGATTAGTGGGAATGTCAGCCTTGCTAACAGACACTATTAATAACCACAGTGCTGTTGCCATTAGGATAATTGGGTGATAATGATGATGGCACTAACTGTGACATGAAGGACCCAGAAAGAGGTGACTACACTGACTCAAGGCCAGGAGGGCCAGGAGTGCACTGAAAGACCTACGCCTACAAAAAGGCATTCCGATATATTTGGGAAAGATAGCTTCTTCTATTAAAAGTAAGGGTAGAAATGGCAACCTGTAACAATATATCAACACTGAGAATCTAATAAGGACTGGGGCCACCCTTCGGCTGTTTAGGAGCTTTAAAACTCCACAAAATGCTTCTTTAAATAGTCCATATTTGACAAGTGCTGCCAAAGCTGTTTTTCTTTAAACAGTAAATACTGCATAAAATAAATACCAACATTCTAACACATCTAATCCATTTAATATAATAGATTTGATGTGATAGAGGGCCGGGCTCTGTGCAGGCCACAGTTCTTCCAAACCAGTTCATCAAACCATATTTTTATAGACCTCACTTTCGTACTAGAATCAAAAAAACAATCCTCTGTAACTGTTGGCATAAAGTTGGAAGCATAAATGCCTTTAAATTATTGAGTTTATCCACCTGTCAGCAGTGGGAAAGAACTAAAGAGATGGTGACCAAAAGATAATGATTAATTGTTTTTAATTGTTTGTAATGTGCCTTTTACAAAAAATACTTTAATAAAACACTACGGAAAACACCACTTGGTTTCATATTAGAATCTCACTCACTTTCTTTACCGCGTATCCAATTTGGGTGGTGGTGGTGGTGGGGGGGGGGGGGGGGTGTAGTGCTGGAGCCTATCCTAGCTTTTCAATGGGTGCAAGGCACACAGTAACACCCTGGATGGGGTGCCAGTCCATCGCAGGGCAGACACACATACACACACCCATTCACCTATTGGGCAATTCAGTGTCTCCAATTAACCTGACTGCATGTTTTTGGACTTTGGGAGGAAACCGGAGCTCTCGGAGGAAACCCACACGGGACATGGGGAGAACATGCAAACTCCCAACAAAAAGGACCCGGACCACCCCGCCTGGGGATTGAACCCAGGACCTTATTGATGTGAGGCGACAGTGCTACCCACTGAGCCACCTACTATTAATTAATCAATTTATGGGGAAGCATATTTTTTCCTTATCAAAGGAAATTTGAATTCGTTGCTTTGTATAAGGAGACTAAGAATAATTAGTACATGAAATGGTGAAACACCTTGTCATGTCCAATGTTTTGTATAGTTTTAACTCATAATAGGTTACTGTACTGACCTGGGTGCAGTTGCGAGCTTTTGGCTCCAGCTCCTCCAGCTTGGTTATCTGTTTGAGAAAGTCCGACTCCTGCATGCCTGGCTTGGCTCCTCTCCTCTTGAACAGGGCTCGTGGGTTGGCAAGGATCACTTGCAGGTTCACTGCAAAGCCTTGGCATGGGGGAAATAAAGAGGACTGATTACATCAAACATGCTGTCACATTGAATAATAAACAGAAATACTACCACACAAAGCACTATGTATATACGTATATACCGTATATATACACACCGATCAACCATAACATTAAAACCACCTCCTTGTTTCTACACTCACATATAATCAGCTCCACTTACCATACAGAAGCACTTTGTAGTTCTACAGTACAATTACTGACTATAGTCTATCTGTTTCTCTACATACCTTTTTAGCCTGCTTTCACCCTCCTTCAATGGTCAGGACCCCCACAGGACAACTACAGAGTAGGTATTATTTAGGTGGTGGATCATTCTCAGCACTGCAGTGACACTGACATGGTGGTGGTGTGTTAGTGTGTGTTGTGCTGGTATGAGTGGATCAGACACAGCAGCCCTGTTGGAGTTTTTAAATACCGTGTCCACTCACTGTCCACTCTATTAGACACTCTTATCTAATTGGTCCACCTTGTAGATGTAAAGTCAGAGATCATCACTTATCTATAGCTGCTGTTTGAGTTGGTCATCTTCTAGACCTTCATCAGTGGTCACAGGACGCTGCCCACGGGACGCTGTTGGCTGGATATTTTTGGTTGGTGGACTATTGTTATGCCTGATCAGTGTATATGCTGCTCTAACACTAGACTTTTACTCTTACTTTAGTGTATTTGTTTCATGTAACTGCATGTGGTGGTGTTATATAGCCAAAAGTATTTGGACACCTGACCATCCCATTTGGACATCCTGTTTGAAAAGCAAATGTTGTATTAAAATAGTGACCTCTGTGTGTTTTTTTTAGCTTCACCAGCAGTTAAATACCTTTTGCTGTATAGTGTACAACAATCTGTAAATAGTTCCAGTTTTCTTTTTGACTAAGAAACCAAGAGTCTAATTAAAGAATAAGCTTCTAGTCAGATTGTAGTTTCTAGACAAATAAGTTAAATAATAATGCATTGTTTATGTGGAGGAATGGGCTAGCTCATGAAGTTCTTTTTAAGGCACTGTATCTAACTACTGGGGTCATTTTGAGATGTAAATATGGTGGATTGTCTGAACAAATCCCCTGTTTTGTGCTTTTTTTTATCTTTTATTTTGGTTTACTTGTGGCTTAGCTAAAGCCAGCTAGCTTTCTGTCAGCAACAAAGTCTCTTAATTGCAGCAGTGAGCCAAAGGTTTAGCTCAGCTAGCTTTGTCTCTGTGCTATAAGCAGAGTCGTAGGTATTATGCTCGTTTCTAATATCCTGCTGTGCTTTATTAATAGGTGATGGCCAGCCAGTTTCCCTCAGCTCATCTTGGCCTTTTTAAATACGTTGCCACATAAAATCAAAGACAAGGAAATGACTCTGATAAAGTTCAAAGAAAAGAGATTTGGTCCACTCTGGTTCTCTTGAAGAAATTCCCAGATTTAATACTATTGCAAAGGGATTGAAAGGTATTGTGTGTGTTCATTGTTTAGCAGCAGAAATGACATAAAGCAGAAAGCAAAATCACATTCTGCTAATGCAGCCCATCCATCACTTAAATACAGTTTGGCCTTAGTCATGTGTATAAAGTTAATCAGTGTGGTAGAAAGTGTCCACAAAATTAAGTCAAAGGAACATATTTAGGGCTCTAATAATAGAAAACACAGGATAAAAATACAATGTGCTCTAAAAGGCACTTAAACTGACAGTGCAGCTCAGTCCTTTATAAAAACATTAATAAAATATGCAACCACCTCCAGAGCCCAGGTCAAGTTGTCCATCTGCACTTATTAGAATGACTTCTAAGATACAGTTACTCATCATGGAGAGTGAATTATAAATGACTGCATGAGTACATAATGGTAATCATTTAGTTTTGTGAAGTTTGTTTGAGTTTTTTTTCTTTACAGTCTTCACTTTAGTGTTCGAAAACCTTGTGAGCTCTCTAAATAGACAACATTTTACTCCATCCTACGCGCACGCCTGAGAAGTAGGCTGTTCGAATTCCTAGATGCCTTAAAATGCTGTCTAGTAAGTCATCATAAATCTGAACGCTTTTTTAAAATGCATTTTCTCCCCATTTTCCTCCCGATGTAGCACACTCAATTTTGTCTTCCGCTGCTGAGAGATACCAGATTGCATCCAAGGAGAGCACTTCGCTGTACACGCCTCTCCCGACACGTGTACAGCCCTCCTCTTCTCGCCCCTGCATTCTGCACAGGCGTCTCTTTCGCCAATCAGGGTCCTTACACAGTGTATAAAGACCCACCCACACATAGTCCGGCCCCCACCCTGCAGATACGGTGGCCAATTAGTATCTGCTGCAGGCACTGCCAATTATGCCCACTAGATGGCGCCCAGCCGACCGGAGGCAACACCGAGTTTCAAACCGAGGAGTTGAGAAACTCGGTGCTAGTGTGAAAGCGGAATATCCCGCTGTGCCACCTGGGTGCCCTGAACGCTATTTTGACAGAATAACGAGGGAGCATCCAATGCTGCCTTAACGGTGAAGGCTATCCCAGCATTCAGTGCGGCACAACTTTTCTCACAGAAAAATAAAAAACATGGCGGACGGTGTGGAGAAACGAGTTATTTTCATACGTAAATAAATTCTTATTGATTTTTAATTTGTATAAACTTGCACAAGTGTCGTTTATTTGCAAATTCTGGCTTGTCAGTGAATTTAACCGTTTTCCGTACAGGAAAGGAGATGTTATGCCTAGTTCACACTACACGATTTTTGCCCTGATTTTCGCTCGGCGACTGGTCGGCGCTAGATTTGCCGGCTCGGGAGCAAATCGGCGTTCGCTCGGCGATCAAAACTCGGCTCTTAATCGCTAAGTGTGAACTACCCAACAACTCGATCCGACCGGCTCGCCGAGCACTCGGCGACCAGATCGAGATTTCTAGCATGTCAGATATCTGAATGGGTGTTTCCCGACTGGCAATGAGTGCTATGTCGAACAGCCAATGAGAACGCAAGATACAGCGTGAGAAGCAGGGGAGGAGTGTAAAAGGCTGTACAGGGGCTTAATATAGTTTATATCATAATACACAGGTGTTACACACAAGTTTTACAGTATTTCTGACCTTATCGTTCTCTACAAAACACCAACGTTGCATTGCAAAAATATTTATTAACCTCCAACTCACTACCCAACAACCCAAGCCAAATCCACTAAGATTCATTTATTTTTTCTCTTTGTTTTTACTTTGATCGCTCGCTACTTGTGCATTTTAGGACGTGGTATCATTAAACCTTTCGTCACATCTCGCGTGTGTTTTCGCAACAAAACGATATTTGGGAGAACACAGAAGCTCGCCTGCGATTCCAGTTGGTGATAGGTTGTGTAGTGTGAAATACACACGGACTGAAAGACTCCCGAGTGCAAAAGATTCAGTCATGTAGTGTGAACTGTACAGCGACCCGGCAAATCAGAAAGTCGTGTAGTGTGAACTTGGCATTAGTTGACATGCTAGCGTGTTGTGCCACCCCCATCCCATTGGTTTGAATGGCATGAGTAAAAACTGATGGAATCGCTATATAAGTAGTGCGTTCGAATAATCTGCCTTATAAGTCAATGACTTTTTAGAATCCTCTCTACTTAGGCAGCTGCCTATGTAGGCAGTAAGACAGCAAGGCAGCTCACTAGGCTTTCGAACACAGCCTTTAAATTCAGGTGTCTTATTCAGTCCTAGATTTTGATGTTGACATGTACAGTGTATCACAAAAGTGAGTACACCCCTCACATTTCTGCAGATATTTAAGTATATCTTTTCATGGGACAACACTGACAAAATGACACTTTGACACAATGAAAAGTAGTCTGTGTGCAGCTTATATAACAGTGTAAATTTATTCTTCCCTCAAAATAACTCAAAATACAGCCATTAATGTCTAAACCATCGGCAACAAAAGTGAGTACACCCCTAAGAGACTACACCCCTAAATGTCCAAATTGAGCACTGCTTGTCATTTTCCCTCCAAAATGTCATGTGATTTGTTAGTGTTACTAGGTCTCAGGTGTGCATAGGGAGCAGGTGTGTTCAATTTAGTAGTACAGCTCTCACACTCTCTCATACTGGTCACTGAAAGTTCCAACATGGCACCTCATGGCAAAGAACTCTCTGAGGATCTTAAAAGACGAATTGTTGCGCTACATGAAGATGGCCAAGGCTACAAGAAGATTGCCAACACCCTGAAACTGAGCTGCAGCACAGTGGCCAAGATCATCCAGCGTTTTAAAAGAGCAGGGTCCACTCAGAACAGACCTCGTGTTGGTCGTCCAAAGAAGCTGAGTGCACGTGCTCAGCGTCACATCCAGCTGCTGTCTTTGAAAGACAGGCGCAGGAGTGCTGTCAGCATTGCTGCAGAGATTGAAAAGGTGGGGGGTCAGCCTGTCAGTGCTCAGACCATACGCCGCACACTACATCAAATTGGTCTGCATGGCTGTCACCCCAGAAGGAAGCCTCTTCTGAAGTCTCTACACAAGAAAGCTCGCAAACAGTTTGCTGAAGACATGTCAACAAAGGACATGGATTACTGGAACCATGTCCTATGGTCTGATGAGACCAAGATTAATTTGTTTGGTTCAGATGGTCTCAAGCATGTGTGGCGGCAATCAGGTGAGGAGTACAAAGATAAGTGTGTCATGCCTACAGTCAAGCATGGTGGTGGGAATGCCATGGTCTGGGGCTGCATGAGTGCAGCAGGTGTTGGGGAGTTACATTTCATTGAGGGACACATGAACTCCAATATGTACTGTGAAATACTGAGAAGAGCATGATCCCCTCCCTCCGGAAACTGGGTCGCAGGGCAGTGTTCCAGCATGATAATGACCCCAAACACACCTCTAAGACGACCACTGCTTTATTGAAGAGGCTGAGGGTAAAGGTGATGGACTGGCCAAGCATGTTTCCAGACCTAAACCCAATAGAACATCTTTGGGGCATCCTCAAGCGGAAGGTGGAGGAACGCAAAGTCTCGAATATCCGCCGGCTCCGTGATGTCGTCATGGAGGAGTGGAAAAGCATTCCAGTGGCAACCTGTGAAGCTCTGGTAAACTCCATGCCCAGGAGAGTTAAGGCAGTTCTGGGAAATAATGGTGGCCACACAAAATATTGACACTTCAGGAACTTTCACTAAGGGGTGTACTCACTTTTGTTGCCGGTGGTTTAGACATTAATGGCTGTATATTGAGTTATTTTGAGAGAAGAATAAATTTACACTGTTATATAAGCTGCACACAGACTACTTTTCATTGTGTCAAAGTGTCATTTTGTCAGTGTTGTCCCATGAAAAGATATACTTAAATATCTGCAAAAATGTGAGAGGTGTACTCACTTTTGTGATACACTGTATGTATAAAATAGGGTTGAGAGTGTGCGTAAATACACTATCATGGCTGTATTATATTTTTAAAGAGCTTCTGTTTGGACAAACACTTGAGCCCTCTTCAGGTGAGAGTGTTACTTGAGGGCCATAACAAGCAGGACAGGACCTCAATCCCTGCTATTGTGTTTGCTCTATTTAGAAAAAAATTACTGGGAAACCTACATTTATTGCTTTTTGCTTTTGTTTTGATCCTGGTTTATTAGACCGGACTCCTGATGCCTAAACAATACCATAGAATCAGTGAGGGTTATTATTATCATTCTAATTCTATTTTTAGGTATGACTTTATGAGCCTTGACATTGATGCTACAGGTGGCTGAGCGGTAGTTAAGAGCATAAGCTAGGTAGGGAAAGTGGAGATACAGGAGCCAAACACTGATGGTAAGAGGAAGGGAGGAAGATAAACTGGAACAGCGAGAGTAGCTAGGTCGATGCAGTCTTATAATATCAAGCATTACTTAACATTGCTACATTCAGAAGCACTGCGGGAGCCTGGAGACTTTGGCTCTGCATTGCTATGTATTGCCGCCCTCGCCCTTGCTGTATAGCTGGAGCTGTGCCATTCTCTTTACCCAGTCGGTCTGCAGTACGTTAGCTCTGCCTCTCTGTATGGCTCAGATGTGTCAGCACCTTTTTGGCACGCCAACGTTTAATGTACTTTGTTACAGAATGCTGCTGTGCTGCTGTGGCAAAAAAAAAAGCATTAATTCAGCTAATTTCAACTGGAGCAAAGTGATTCACATGTCTACTGCTCCCTCACCTTGTTTTTATAGTTGTCATTAGTGAATTTGTTTTTTGAAGGAACATCATTAAGGAAATTAATTACGATCGTTCCCTAATTCTCAGAGACTCAGTGTCCTGTCAAATATGGTTGATTTATATACAAGAGCCATTCATTTCCAACATGCATTTGGAGCATAATGCATTCTTTGAGGTGTGATGAATAGTCGTTTGGAGGCTTCTGCATCAGTGCACTTGTGTGAGTACAGAGAAACAAACTGCACTAAAAAGTTAACTGTGCTTGTGGTCAAATTTATGCTAGCGGGCAAGCAGAGATAACAGTTTTTGGTATAAACAACCTGTGTGATGAACGTCCTACCCAATTTCAGTTATCGGCACATGCCAAAATCAGTAAGGGCAACACACTGTTGCAGACACTTATGTAAACAGACTAAATTCAGCATTAACTTTTGCTGATTGCCTGTTATATACTCATTAATCTCCAGTAACCACTTAGTCCTGATGATGCCTGCACTAACGCTACAGAATCAGTGGAGACTTGAGCTCATCTCTGAGACTAGTCGGGCAGCACGGTGGCTCGGTGGATAGCACTGTTGCCTCACAGCAAGAAGGTCCTGGGTTCGATCCCCAGGTGGAGCGGTCCGGGTCCTTTCTGTGTGGAGTTTGCATGTTCTTCCCATGTCTGCATGAATTTCCTCCAGGAGCTCCGGTTTCCTCCCACAGTCCAAAAACATGAAAGTGAGGTGAATTGGATATACAAAATTGTCCATGACTGAGAAGACTTGTGAACTGATGAATCTTGTGTAATGAGTAACTACCGTTTCTGTCATGAATGTAACCAAAGTGTAAAACATGACTTTAAAATCCTAATAAAACAAACAAACTGAGACTAGTCTCAAGTCAGCATCTCTTACGATCAAGTCTAAGTCATCACGTTGTCACATTTTAGTCCAGCAACGTTTACTGAATTACACTGTCTAGTTCTTTTTCTGTAAGGTTCTTTTGGAAACCTCATCTAACAGGGCCTCAGAGATAAAGAATGCTACCTCTAGTAACCACTTCATTTGAGTCACCTAAATAAGCTCTACAATAAAAGTTTCTTAGGATCTAGGACTTTTAATCATTTTCACCTTGCCCTATGTTATGCTTACATTTAAGCTCAAAGTTTCCATGTTACTACTTCAAGTTCTAGTTGTGGTCCTGTGATGGTCTTAAGAAAAGTCTCAATGACAATTCAGTTCAATTAATTGTTTTTTTTTTTTCCAAATGGGTCCACTATCCCCACACTTCTTTCTTTAAAGTCAAGCACTACCGATTGACTTCTCCTGTAGTATTTAAATTAAGAAGAGAATGTGCTCCCAGGGCAAGTGGGCTGTGTGAGTTACTGATCATTTATGTTTTACCTGCAGGTGTATTCTGATGAATTTCTGCCTTGACATGTCAGAACATACAAAACTATAGAATTTTTAAGATCAAGTGCATGTATCATAAATCAAAGTCAGGTCTGGATATTTAGGGACGTCAATGTCAAGTTAGTGTAAAGTCATAAAAATTACAACTTAAGACTTAAGTAAACTTTAGAAAGTCTCTGTAGGACGGATGTATGGATAAGGATAATCCAGGGCGGCTGGAACTCCTTTATTTGACATATATACATTTACACGTGTACATTTCCATG
This sequence comes from Trichomycterus rosablanca, assembly GCF_030014385.1. Classification (NCBI taxonomy): domain Eukaryota; kingdom Metazoa; phylum Chordata; class Actinopteri; order Siluriformes; family Trichomycteridae; genus Trichomycterus; species Trichomycterus rosablanca. The sequence continues at coordinate 7,397,034 of NC_085992.1, read as the reverse complement.
AAATTCTATATTCACATATACCAGCTTCTTTGGAAGTTGGGGTCAGAGCCCAGGGTCAGCCAATGTTCGGAGCCTCTGTAGCCAAGAGGGTTAAGGTTAAGCCTTGCTCAAGAGCCCAACAGAAGCTGCATGACAGAGCTGGAATTCAAACCCACAACCTTCTAGTTTCTAACCACTAGGCTACCACTGTCCTATCTGTGAAATGAGTCCATCTGGGTTCCCAGCATGCAAGCTTCAACCACCTGGACTGTGTTCCTCCCACATGGCAAGTTTTGTTCTGCAGATGAATCAGGTGTTACAAGCCCCCGTAACAACGTAGAATGAGTATAAGAGTCAGTAAGAAACATTGTGTCTCTTCAGACAGGCCAAATGCAAAACCAAAACAGAATTTCACTCATAACTGGTGTCTGTTCATAATAACTTGCAATTTTATTTTACCTAAAAGTGGCAACGCTATCCTGCAGTAACTAGTAATTAGCAAACATGCAACACCCCACTGATTAGCAAAATAGGTGTAACTAACTAAACCAAAATCTCAGGTTAGAGCCGAGAATGGCATATGATGGTGAGGATATCAAAGGATGGCATTTAGAGCAGAGTTCTGAAAGGTAAAAGCTGAAATTGTGCACGTTTATATTTAGACTCTGAGTATAACCTCTAAACCTTTAAATATGTACTTCTAAATGTGAGCACCTCCTGAACATGTATGCACTTGTGCACACATAGTGGGTGTTTTTCCAATGCAAAGATGCATCTAGCAGTCGGGTGGCACAGAAGAGCGAAGGAAATAAAGATGTGTTAATAATATTTAGGATTCAGGATTTAAGCACTGACCACTTTAGCACTTCTTGCAAGTCCAGCACAGAAAATATACACAAAAAAACTCACTCACTTTCTTAACCGCTTATCCAATTAGGGTCGCGAGGTGGGGGTGCTGGAGCCTATTCCAGCTTTTCAATGGGCGCAAGGCACACAGTAACACCCTGGACAGGGCGCCAGTCCATCGCAGGGCAGACACACACACACCCATTCTCCTATAGGGCAATTCAGTGTCTACTGCATATTTTGGACTGTGAGAGGAAACCGGAAGAAACTCTGCACAGAAAGGACCCAGACAGCCCCACCTGGGAATCGAACCCAGGACCTTCTTGCTGTGAGGCACACAAAAAAACTATAAAATGTAATTTGAATGTAGTATTATTACTAATATATGACAATATATTGTTCCTCCCAATCCATACTGGCTTATTGATATTAATATAGGGTTTATGATGTTTTGCTCATGCATAACTGTTCAAATAAGTAATACATTATTGTATTTAAAATGCTCATTGTTATTTTTAGGCTTTCTGGTAAATTGAATGGTCAAAGCTGACAGTGTTTTAGGAACATGTATCTTTTTCTCAAGGTCTTACCTGCCATGTCAATAGCAAAAGGTCGGTCTGCCTTCCAGCCTGTGTACCAGCCCACCACTTTGCCATTTTCTACAATGGGTCGCTCATATCTGCGACCCCCTACAAGTCCCACCGGCCACACTGATACTCCTTTTGTTGATCGCATCTAAAAAGGTGAAAGCACACAAGTCACCACCCACAATCAGGCTTATATAAATATAATGACATGTACTGTATGTTTAATAAAGAACTAGCATACAGTTGCATATACATATACACACGCTATATGGTCAAAAGTGTTGACCATATAGTGTGAGGAAGAGATTATATTATATCCTATTAAGCTTGTTGGACATCACATTTTAAAACCAGACATATTAAAATATAAAAGCATTTGATTGGATGGGCATTGATGTTGGTTAAGAAGCAGAGGGGCACCGTGCACAAGGTAACAGACATTAATGCTGGAACAGGAAAGGGTCTTCCGATATAACATATTTGCATTATTTTTGTTGGTTTACTGCTGCATGTTGTGAAAGCATCTTTTTGTTATTGAATTCTGTAGATGAGAGAATTTCTGTGGAATTGTATTACGCTGCATTGGCTCATTTTCAGATTAAATAACCTCATCCATCTACAGCCAGTCTGAAGCTGGAAAAGCAATAAGATCATTCACACCTGATGCTGCACACTGTTTATATTGCACCTTTTTTCTTCCGTTGTAGCTTTGAGCTTGTGCAAATTAAAATAAACCAAACAGTCTTCTTTTTACTAAAGATGAAAAGTGGAATGTGTAGAATTCAAAGAGTGTTAATGTATTAATTTATTATTTTACTCGTGCAGTCTGAAGAGGTGTTGAATATTTAATGGCTGTGCTATACATGTAAGCATGGCACATGACATTGTGAAGTGTTAGAGGCAGATGCCTTTGAGCTGAATGAAGCTTTGAAGCTCTGGATCCGATTGTTGCTGTTCTGCTCTAATGGCATTCCTCCACCTCCCTATTCCCATCTGCTCCAAGGGATTTTCAAAAGCTTCTCTGCCATAATGGGGCTCTAAAAATGGAACCCAAATCAAAGCCAGGGAGCTGGAGAACTCTCCAGCGCAATAAGGACAACAGTTTCTGCAGGTGCACAAGCACGTCTCTGAGTCACAAACTACAGCTGCGAAGACAGTAGCACATCAAGAACAGTTATATTCACATCACTGTGAGTAGTGTGTACAAACACAGAGCCAATTTGGCGTAGCAGGCAGTGGAAGGCGGTGCCTCATTTAAGGACTTTGGTTTTCTCCAACCTCCCAACAATATCCAGAAGGTGTATTGATTGCTAATATGTTCCTTTAGGTGAAGGAGACAAAAATACTAATAAAGGAGTACACATCTTTTGCCTAGTTGGATCAATTATTAACAGCAAACGATCCAGCACTCAGGAAATAAGACTCAAACTGGCACTTGGCAGAACAAGAATGAAGAAACTGGAAAATATGTAATGCAGAACTGTCCAGAGTATGATCTTCTCTGTGGTTGTTTATAAATGTGAAAACTAGACAATGAAAAAGTTGAACAGAAAGAGTATTGATGCCTTTGAACGTGGTGCTGGTAAAGCATTTTAAGAGAGCCCTGGTCATTAAAGAAGACAAACAAATGGATCTTTAACCAAATGACGTCTAACTAGAAACCCAGATAACCAAATTGAAGAAATTCTGGACACATTATGAGAGAAACCAATTTATTGGAAAACACACTTATGCTTGGAAGAGATAAAGGTAAAAGAGAAAGAGGACGGCCAGCAACAAGATGGATGGATCTGATTAGAGGACCAATATATGAGCCATTAAGAAAATTTTACCCAGCAATTTACACTTAATCATACAAAGAGTTTTGCATTTATCTAGAATTAGATTAGATTTCAAACACAGAGATCTCTTTCCCCCACATCATTCCCCTTACTGTGGCATTCCAAACTGGGGTCAGGTGCACCCTTAATTTGCCTTAATTATCCTTAAGGTCTGTCTAAAAACCCTGTTGGACTCTAATTTGGCCTTGGTCAGGGAGGTAAGAAAGAACCTAACCATCACACTAAAAGTACCACAGAGGTTCTGTGCAAAGATAGGAAAAGCTGATGGATGGGCAACCATCTCTGCAGCAGTCCATAAATGATGCATGTAGTGCAAAAAGCCTGGCTAGTAACATCCCTTGTATGAAACATGGTGGTGGAGGCACCATGCTATGGAAATGCTGCTCAGTTGCAGGGACAGGAGACTTGTAGGATTTAAAAGACTGCCAAATACAGGAACACCTTTGAAGAAAACCTCCTCTACAGTCCACACATACTCTGGGATTACCGTTCACCTTTAAGACAACAATGACCCAAAGCATACAACCATGTAAACAGTGGGTCAAGAAACAAAAGAGTTTCTACAAATTATTAAATAATTAGGCTGAATACTTTTGTAAAGCAGAGATTTTTTTTTATATTTTAATAACACAATAAAGTGTCCAAAAGCTTAGTGGGTCTGAATAGTTTCTGAATTCAGTGTAAATGTATGAGTGTGTGATGCCATGTGATAAATTGGTGCCTGGTTTAGGAGGTATTCCACCTGCGCATTTGAGTTTCTGGGTGAGGCTGAACACATTGTTGCCCCGACGAGGATAAAGTTGTTAGTGGTTCCAATTTCTCCAAAAACTGTCTAATGGGGTAAAGGTCAAGGCTCTGTTCAGGTCATGGAGATCACATCATATCAACCTTGTCAATCCATTTATTTATGGCCCTTGATTTGTGCTCAGGGGAATTCATGCTGGAACAGGAAACGTTGCCACAGAGTTGGGAGCATATACATGTATAATTTACACAAACAGATAGTTTGTAATTATAAGAATAAATATGCTACAGCCTTTAGGCCAGTAAATTAACATCTACGCAGAAGCATACAAAATGCATAATCTTTTCAAAATGTGTTTATAAAGAAAGGTGGGTGGAAAATCAAAATGTGTCTCACATAACAGAACTGATACAGTTTCCTAGTCATTTTTGAAATATCATAATGAAGGAGTTTCCATTTGTTATTATTGTGTCTGATGAAACAGAGCTAATATGACACAGACCGCTGTGATCCAAATCAAGCCTAAGATGTGTTACGCACTCCTGTTGAGCAAAGCTGCATTCATCATCAAACTGGCGTTATGTTTTGTACCTCAGGCCATGTATTACATCTACTCAGCTCTGTGTCCAGCTGTGTTCTAGGAAACTGGAATGAAAGAGTGGGAGGAGAAAAAACAGAACCAACAGTGATGCCATACAGTGTGTCATCTACTCTCACACAGCCTGTGGCGTTGAAACAATGGACCTGGAATGGGGTAAAGAGGGCAGTGCACTACTGTTATGAGTGCAGAGAGGGCAGAGCAGAGGGAAATGACAGGACAACAACTAAACCAAAGACAGTGATGTGCAGTGGATGTAGTGCCATTAGGTAGAAATTTGAGGGATGGGACCGTTTTTTTTTTTAATCATTTCATTTTTGTTGAGGCTGGTCTAGTTCAACAGGGAACCCTGGTTGCAAGGCAGGACAGGGCATCAAGAGGTGTTAAAATCTTAAATGCAAGTACTTCTAATCGCTAAGCACAGTTTTAATGCATTTTTAATACACCTTACCTCTATCATTAAAGGTATTTGGCACTACTGGAAAGCAAGTAAGCACATCAGGTCAGTTTTTGAGTCTGTTGATATCGTTACATTGATTTACTAATCAAAAGTTACTTTCATTCCTTCGCTAATGTAAACCTTTCATAAATATGGCAAATACTAAGAAATTCTGAAGTTCATGTATTAATATAAGATTTTTTCACTTCAGTTGTTATGCTGATTATATGATTTAAAGTCTAAAAAAAAAATAAAAAACTTTAGGCTTTTGGTCTCAGGCTTTTGGTCCCTATTCTGGTCATTTAGTCATAGCCATTTATTAAACTGTGGCACATCACCCTACACAGCAACAATCTGAACCTAGTTAGAATGTAAGCAGTAACTTTACTGAAATTTCAACTTGGTACATATTACTTCATCTTTTTTATTTACATTAGAATACCTTCTACTTTATGGTTTGCCACACCCTGTTTTATTTTTATTAGAAAAAACATCTATTTTATGTTTTCCCACAGCTTTTTATTTACATTAGAATACCTTCTACTTTATGGTTTGCCACACCCTGTTTTATTTTTATTAGAAAAAACTTCTACTTTATGTTTTCCCACAGCTTTTTATTTACATTAGAATAACTTTTAGTTTATGGTTTGCCATGCCCATTGTATTTTTTTAAGGAAAACTTCTACTTTATAATTTGCCACACCCTTTTTATTTACTTGAGAAAAACTTCTACTTTATGGTTTGACACATCCTTTTTTTACATTGAATTACTGCTGTTTGCCACATCTACTAAAAATAAAAGAATCAACATAAATGTTTTCCTTTATGGGTAAAAATAGAAAAGAATGTGATTTTTCCTAACTTAAAAACATAAATGAATAACATTAATTTGGCTTGAATAAGAACTAAATTAATATGATGTAGATCTAGTAGTGGCTACTACTCTTGGGACAGTGGTAGCCTAGTGGGTAGAGCTAACTGGAAGATTGGCGGTTTAAATCCAGGCTCTGCTAAGCAGCCACTGTTGGGTCCTTGAGCAAGGCCCTTAACCCTGTCTGCTCCAGGGGCGCCGTACGATGGCTGACCTTGCACTCTGACCCCAGCTTCCAAACAAGCTGGGATATGCGAAGAAAGAATTTCATTGTACTGTATACCTGTATATGTACTGTATATATGAAAAATAAAGTATATCTTCTTCTTCTTCTATCTCTAATCACGCTGATCAAACTTCCAGTACAACAGATAAGACTTTGTAACCATACACATAATTTAAACAAGACCTTTAGATGTGTATAGAGAATAATAACTTGTATCAACAATATAATGCAGCAATTTATATGTGTTTGTGAGTCCTTAAAAAGCATTAAAAGTGGATATTGCAGCTTTAGGCTAATGCCAAGTTCACACTACACGACTTTCTGATTTGCCGGGTCGCTGTACAGTTCACACTACACGACTGAATCTTTTGCACTCGGGAGTCTTTCAGTCCGTGTGTATTTCACACTACACGACTGATCGGTGATAGGGGGTTTCACACTACACGACCTATCACCAACTGGAATCGCAGGCGAGCTTCTCTGGTCTCCCAAATATCGTTTTGTTATGAAAACAAACGCGAGATGTGACGAAAGGTTTAATGATACCACGTCCTAAAATGCACAAGTAGCGAGCGATCAAAGTTTGTGCACGTAAAAACAAAGAAAAAATAAATGAATCTTAGTGGATTTGGCTTGGGTTGTTGGGTAGTGAGTTGGAGGTTAATAAATATTTTTGCAATGCAACGTTGGTGTTTTGTAGAGAACGATAAGGTCAGAAATACTGTAAAACTTGTGTGTAACACCTGTGTATTATGATATAAACTATATTAAGCCCCTGTACAGCCTTTTACACTGCTCCCCTGCATGTCTTCTCACGCTGTATCTTGCGTTCTCATTGGCTGTTCGACATAGCACTCATTGCCAGTCGGGAAACACCCATTCAGATACAGTGTATCACAAAAGTGAGTACACCCCTCACATTTCTGCAGATATTTAAGTATATCTTTTCATGGGACAACACTGACAAAATGACACTTTGACACAATGAAAAGTAGTCTGTGTGCAGCTTATATAACAGTGTAAATTTATTCTTCCCTAAAAATAACTCAATATACAGCCATTAATGTCTAAACCACCGGCAACAAAAGTGAGTACACCCCTAAGAGACTACACCCCTAAATGTCCAAATTGAGCACTGCTTGTCATTTTCCCTCCAAAATGTCATGTGATTTGTTAGTGTTACTAGGTCTCAGGTGTGCATAGGGAGCAGGTGTGTTCAATTTAGTAGTACAGCTCTCACACTCTCTCATACTGGTCACTGAAAGTTCCAACATGGCACCTCATGGCAAAGAACTCTCTGAGGATCTTAAAAGACGAATTGTTGCGCTACATGAAGATGGCCAAGGCTACAAGAAGATTGCCAACACCCTGAAACTGAGCTGCAGCACAGTGGCCAAGATCATCCAGCGTTTTAAAAGAGCAGGGTCCACTCAGAACAGACCTCGCGTTGGTCGTCCAAAGAAGCTGAGTGCACGTGCTCAGCGTCACATCCAACTGCTGTCTTTGAAAGATAGGCGCAGGAGTGCTGTCAGCATTGCTGCAGAGATTGAAAAGGTGGGGGGTCAGCCTGTCAGTGCTCAGACCATACGCCGCACACTACATCAAATTGGTCTGCATGGCTGTCACCCCAGAAGGAAGCCTCTTCTGAAGTCGCTACACAAGAAAGCCCGCAAACAGTTTGCTGAAGACCTGTCAACAAAGGACATGGATTACTGGAACCATGTCCTATGGTCTGATGAGACCAATATTAATTTGTTTGGTTCAGATGGTCTCAAGCATGTGTGGCGGCAATCAGGTGAGGAGTACAAAGATAAGTGTGTCATGCCTACAGTCAAGCATGGTGGTGGGAATGCCATGGTCTGGAGCTGCATGAGTGCAGCAGGTGTTGGGGAGTTACATTTCATTGGGGGACACATGAACTCCAATATGTACTGTGAAATACTGAAGCAGAGCATGATCCCCTCCCTCCGGAAACTGGGTCGCAGGGCAGTGTTCCAGCATGATAATGACCCCAAACACACCTCTAAGACGACCACTGCTTTATTGAAGAGGCTGAGGGTAAAGGTGATGGACTGGCCAAGCATGTCTCCAGACCTAAACCCAATAGAACATCTTTGGGGCATCCTCAAGCGGAAGGTGGAGGAGCGCAAAGTCTCGAATATCCGCCAGCTCCGTGATGTCGTCATGGAGGAGTGGAAAAGCATTCCAGTGGCAACCTGTGAAGCTCTGGTAAACTCCATGCCCAGGAGAGTTAAGGCAGTTCTGGGAAATAATGGTGGCCACACAAAATATTGACACTTCAGGAACTTTCACTAAGGGGTGTACTCACTTTTGTTGCCGGTGGTTTAGACATTAATGGCTGTATATTGAGTTATTTTAAGGGAAGAATAAATTTACACTGTTATATAAGCTGCACACAGACTACTTTTCATTGTGTCAAAGTGTCATTTTGTCAGTGTTGTCCCATGAAAAGATATACTTAAATATCTGCAGAAATGTGAGGGGTGTACTCACTTTTGTGATACACTGTATCTGACATGCTAGATATCTCGCTCGGCGAGCCGCTCGGATCGAGTTGTTGGGTAGTTCACACATAGCAATTAAGAGCCGAGTTTTGATCGCCGAGCGAACACCGACAAATCTAGCGCCGACCAGTCGCCAAGCAAAAATCAGGGCAAAAATCGTGTAGTGTGAACTAGGCATAAGCTATAACTCCCCAGGTCACATCCGGTACTTTGGCTGTCCCTGTCCAACCCCTGTGAGGTCATTACAACCAAACGTAAATAAGTGTACATTATACATGAAATACAGCTGCATTGTTTTATTTCAAATAGACTGTAGCTATTTTTCCAGTTTAAATAAATTTGTAGGTTTTTGTGTGTTTATACAACTTTAATGTGTTGGCAAACAGAGCTTAGGAGAGATGTGACTACTGTGAGATGTTAGCTGATACCCCTCAAAATTGTCAGCTCACGTTAAATAAAGAAAGATTAAGGAGAACAGATCGCTGTGTTTTGTACAGCCATTATAAGACTAAATGCGCAGAGAACTTGACTGATGCAGAGCAAACACTGACGTCTGAGGCATTGCTAGCTAAGCTGCAAAAGCAGCCAGGACTTATCCAGAGATGGAGCAAACAAGAGCAGTTTGTGATATCCAAAAAGGAAGTGAACTGAAAAATGACAAATAGCAACAGCACTTTTCATAAAGTTGATGATGCTACTATAAAACTCTGCACATTTTGTTCACAGTTGTTTTTGTGAATGTTGATTAAATATTGATTTACTGTTTTATTCTGCCTGCTTCACATTTTCATTGTCTAACTGTAACATCTTGTCTTACCAGTTGCAGCTTATCAAAATCCTGCAATTTACTGAATCTTTTAAAGGGATAAAATTCTTATTGATCTAAATTTAGTTCAGCATATTGGTTTGTCTCTTCACAACAGTTCCAGTTTCTCATGTGGTCTCTTGGGAAAATGAATTGCCTACCCCCCGTCCTAAAGCCATTAAACGTAAGCCATGCTCAGTCTTACAATGCTAATATCCACAAAACCTTTGGGCTCTGAAATCCCATGTATAGACTAAATGAATCACGGCTTACTGATTATCAGGCTGCTCACACATGTCTGAAGTTGACAGAGCAATTAAGCTGATGTTATTGCCGGGATCACACAGTTGTCCAGTTTCCCTTGAGGTATCAAATATGAGTCTAACAAGTGCAAGTCTTTCCCTACTCTATCAAACCGTAGCCTGATTAATTTTAAATGATAACAGTCTGCTAATAAAATGTGGGCCAGTTTAATCGTGTTCCGCAAGACGGGTCCATAAAAAACATTTTCTATGAAGGATTTTAGTAATTCAGGACATTTTTAATATGTCGTAGTTGCTCATATTAAGTAGAAAAATAATGTAATTTTTAGTTTGGTCATTAGAGAATCCCCGAGGTTAGTTAAAATACCCAGTTGACAAATACATTCATGTCCTTATATAAACCAAAAAAGACCATTTGTAAGCAGCTGCAGCGAGCCACCTAAACCTGTTATGTTTTTTTTTAACTTATCAAAATTTTAGACCCTGCCTAACATCTTATATTTATATTTCCCTCTCTTTTTCTCTGTAATTCATTCCCTCAAAGTCCCTACCTAATAGCTAAATCTCCTTTATCACATGACAACTACCAATCTAGGAGGTTGATGACTTATTGTCTCAGACACTCCTCCAGTTTTCAAACTGCAGCTCATGCAATTTAATTTCACAAATAATTGCCTTGTAGGAGGGTTTCAACAGACCCAATTTATATAAATAATATCACACACAATCTAAACTTTGAGTCACTCTAAATGACTAAATCTAAGGAAAATGCTATCCCAGAGAGCAGGTCTAATGATGCTCTGTCAGCTGATTGGCTGAGGCACTGTCAGTTTTTAAACTCACAATTTCACAGTCAAGCATGATAGAAGAAAGGATATTCCCTAAAAAGATGGAAGAATAATATTCATTTTGTATTGTTGATTTTATACACCTTATACACCAGCAGTGGCTGTGGCTGACATTTCCAATGATTTTCTCTCAATAATTAAAATGTGTTCATATATTTTTGACTATATTTGACATCCATGAACATCTCTGTTCAGCCTTTGTACAATTACTGTACTTTACAATGGTTTTACGACACAACACTGGTTTTTACCATGGTACTTTAGAGTAACTGATTATTGAACACTGAACCATGATACTGTGATTTCATAAATATATGTTGTAATACTACATTGTTACTATAATTTATATAGTAAGTACTATTACTAATTACATGTATAACCATGACACGGTGATTGAGGTGGCTTTATTGAGGTGTTGGGCAGCATGGTGGCACACCAGGCGATTCGTGCATTGCATAGCTCCAGAACTTTGTTTGATCTTTGGCTCTGGTCACTATGAGATATTTGATATGTTCTTCCTGCTTATGTGTGGGTTTTGCTTGGTACTTCGGATTTCCTATAAACTCCCAAAAACATAACAATAGGTGGATTGGCTATGCTAAATGACCCCAAGGTGTATGCCATTAAGTGAACAAGTACACTATACGGAAGTATTGGAACACCTTTCCTGATTATTAAGTTCAGATTTCAATTACACCCATTCCTATTAGATGTATAAAATCAGTGATGAATAATACATTATATGCCTCCAAAGGTAATTTCCCTATCCAGTATGACTATTTCCTAATGCACAAAGAAAGGTCAATAAAGATATGGTTTGACAAGATTGGTGTGGAGAAACTAACAGATTAGATAGATATACAGAGTCCTGACCTTAAACCAATTTATAATGTTGATTGCTATCAAGACCTTCTTACTGAACACTGTACTGAGTACTGTATTCCGTCTGTGAGAGCTCATTTCTATGTGAAAAAAAGATGTGATTTAGGGATCATTTATGAAGATGGGTCTTTGAATGCATGCTGGGAATAACTTATCTATAATTATAAATCAGATGCACTTCTGGGTAATAATATAAAGCTCAGGGGGAAGTGTATTGTATCATTCTGTGCATAATGTCAGTCTGCACCGGACATTTTAATGATGTCATCTATTTTTTTCATGTGAACAAAATATTAGAAATAACACCAAAATACATTTTCTGGTTTTCTGACAATATGCCTGGCCAAAATATACATTTTGACAACAGACAACAATACATTTTTATTGGTAAAAAATAACTGACTACCCCTGTGGACTTCTTTGTGCTGAAATCAAATAGGGCTAGTTTTACTGCACACATAAAGAAGGAAAGTAGCCTTTTGCCAAGGTTGAGAAGAAAACCCATACTGTGAACCAGACGTGTCTGAAAAGTCAGATAAAATGGGCTTAAAGGCTATGATCCTGCTCCAGCTCAGCCTTTTTAGTTTTAGTGACCACATGGACAAAGAAAAAGCAATACAATAGCTGGGGCTTTTGTACTATATTGGTGCATGTAAAGTCTTGTGTCTTGTGTCGTCTGTGGACATATGGGAGTCAAAATCTAATATGAACAAACCAAAAAAAGAAAGGATTCCTGATTAGGTGTCACACCAATGTGTATTAGTGCAGATATTACTGTAAGTAGAAGCTATTCCATCCCACATAATCGAATGCTCACATTAAGATTTTATGGTTTGGTCATACTTGTAGCCCAGTATGATCCCAAATTCCCACTTTCTGGTGTCATCCAGATAAGGACAGTCTTCCCTTTAAAGCCTGGTTCCTTTCACGGTTTTACTTTTTGGTTGTTTATAGGAGACTAGCCTTGGATCTCTGTAAAGCTACTTGTATTGATACATGTAAAATGATGTTTTCTATTAGCCATATTATTTTAAACCAGCCTAGACCTTTCATTATGATATACAGTATAATGATGTAACATTAGTGCAGTAAAATTACAATGCTGCAAAGATCTTACAATGGCAATTTCTGCTATTGTTATGACATAATGAACTATTATAACTATATAATTTACTGCTGCTGTTTAAACTGACATGGTTTATTCTGTTTAAGCAGGATAATGCCATAAAATTCGTATAGCTGTCTGCGCAAGTTTAAAAGTGTGTACCTCCTCGAACAGCTCCAGGCTGTAGGTGTTATCATCATCAGCGAAGAACACCACGCCGGTGTTGGCGGTGGTGCGGTGCGCACGGAGCCAGCTGAGCGCGGCGTTCCTCTGCTCGGTTGCGCGCGGCATGCCGATGCGTTTATACCTGCGCGGAGTGAACACATGCAGGTGCGTGTACGGGACGCGGCAGCGCGCCAAGAAGCGCGTCACCAGCTCGGTACGAGTGCTCGAATCCTCCACTACGATCCAGTGAAAGTGCGGAACCTGCCGGAAGGTGTTAGCCAGGCGGGTGAGCTCGGCTTTCTGCACAGCGCGGCTGTAGGTAGGAGTGATGGCGTAGATGAGCGGCGGCGCGGCGGTGCGGTTGCGCGTCTGTGGCGCTGTGTCCCGCCGAGTTGCACTGCCCAGCCGGGACAGGTACGAGTGCGCCGTGTTGCTCACGGTCGATCTCTTCGTGTCGATATCGATAACGATGATGACGATCAGCACCCACGGAAGCAGGATGAAAAAGCGGCTGAAGAAGACGGATTTCATGCTGCTGAAGTTGATGCTGCGGAGATGCTTGATCACCAATCCATGGCATTCAGGAGATGAAACATAGGCAGGCAAATTTTAACAGATGAAACACAATCAATCATTTTGTTATCTTCTTATACACATCTTCAAATCATAAACCACAATGAGTTGCTGGATTTTGCTGATTTTCATATTTCATTCAAACTTGATGTCGTTACGCAGTTCCTACAGCCGCTCTCCCGGACCCATAGTCCTCTCCTCCACCGTAGAAAAACCCCGAGATATATTCCTTTACTGAGCACTATTGAAGGCAATAAAATAAATAACAGCGGGTTCGGTTATTGCATCAGATCCACATAATTCAGTTACTGAACGCAAGATAAGTACCGAGACTGAGCTGAGAAACAGAGAAGCGAGCCAGTCAGTACTGATGCTGCTGCTCAGAAATAACAGCGCTGCCATTTAAGAGCCGAGACCAAACGTTCACTGTTCATTTCTACACTGAGAGATAGATAGAGAGAGAGAGAGAGAGAGAGAGAGAGAGAGAGAGATAGAGAGAGAGAGAGAGAGAGAGAGAGAGAGAGAGAGAGAGAGAGAGAGAGAGAGTACATAATCAGAAAAAATCAGAAAAAAATATAATAATATAGTAAACTTTTTTGTGGAATTTTCTTTAAATAAAACGGTAATATAGTACTTAATTAAGCAAACCAAATATGTTTGTTTTCTTTAATATATGTTTAATCTTAATTTAAAAAGTCTTTGTTTTAATATTTGTTTTAATTATTTCCTTGACGGGCGGCACAGTGGCTCGGTGGGTAGCACTGTCGCCTCACAGCAAGAAGGTCCTGGGTTCGATCCCCAGGCGGGTCCTTTCTGAGCTGAGTTTGCATGTTCTCCCCGTGTCTGCGTAGGTTTTCTCCCACAGTCCAAAAACATGCAGTCAGGTTAATTGGAGACACTTAATTGCCCAATAGGTGAATGTGTGTGTGTGTGCCCTGCGATGGACTGGCGCCCCGTCCTGGGGGTTACTGTGTGCCCTGCGCCCATTGAAAATTAATTATCAAGTGCAGTCAAGTCAGTTCCGACTCCTGGCGACCATATAAATAGTGTTTCCTTGGTCTTTTGTCTTCTATCTTCTGTTTGGGTTGTCAGGCTTGTTCATTGTTCCTCTTATTGTATTCATCCATTTTGTAGCTGGCTGTTCTCTTTCTCTTTTACCTTCAAATCCTCCAAGTATAATTGTCTTTTCCATTGAATTGGTTCTTCTCATAATGTATCCAAAATAAAGAAACCTCAGTTTGGTTAGCTGGGCTTCTAAGTTCTAGAGAGAGATTAGGTTTGATTCTGTCAAGGATTCATTTGTTTTTCTTTTTCGCCATCAGTGATTGATTGATTATTGGTCAGTCAATTATTCACAACACTGTATCCAATAACAGTCTGGTTGACATGATTATTGATAATTAAGGCCACTCTATTTCTTCTTTATTATTCATGACCTGAGTAGCAGACACAATTTTCCTGATCAAAAGTGTCCTAATTAAGTACAGTTAAGATTGCTGATCCCGAGGATGTTGATGTGTAGACGATCCATTTCCATCTTCAAGACTTTCACCTTGCTATAAGGACATTCAGTGTTCAGTGTTGTGATTTTGTTTTTACAGTTTTTTCTCTCTTTTCTCACTTGCCAATTTTAGCAACTAGGAGTCCAGAAGGCTTTGACCCAGCCACTTCATACATGCAAGCTGTATTCAGAGGAATCCTTAGCTCTTCATCAGTAACAGGTCTGCTGATATAAGACTTCTATCCTCTGGCACTATGCTGACAGTCATTCTGTTGTTTTTATCCATTTGGTTTAATTGCTAGAGTACAGAAGTGATTTACTATTCCCTTCTTCTGCATAGCTGAACTGATGGATGACATGGCCACCTTTGTGATCACTTGCCTGACATTGTTCAATCTTGCTGCAGCCCAATATAGGCTGTAGGTTTAGTCTTTGACAGGAGTCTTTGTTTGTCTTTGCATTTGTTGTAAAGCTGAAATGACATTTCTGCATTGCAGTCTGTCTTTTTGGAGGGTGTGTCTCCCAGTTTCACAACTGCTTCATTCTACATTTACATTTTACATTTTCAGCATTTAGCAGACGCTTTTATCCAAAGCGACTTACACAATGAGCTGAACACGATGAGCAATTGAGGGTTAAGGCCTTGCTTAGGGACCCAACCGTGGCAACTTGGTGGTGGCGGGGCTTGAACCCGCAACCTTCTGCTTACTAGTCCAGTACCTTAACCACTGAGCTATCACTGGCCCATTCTAAAAGAAAGCCCTGCAACAGATTTGGACCCTGTCCAAGGTATTCCTGCTTTATGCCCAGTACTTCTAGTGGAACCGGACCTGTCGTGACCTGACCAGGATAAAGCAGCTGATTAAAATGAAAAGTAAAAAAAAATAAGAATGCCTTTGACCCTCAACTGCATGTATTGTATTCAGCCACAACTGTTGGTTGCTTTGGATAAAAGAACCTTATTTTTAGGTTGTCATAATAATACACTTATTTTTTGGTGTCTAAAATAAATATAATTATTATTATTATTCATTTCTACCAATTTGGTATTCTATACCGTCTATATATATATATATATATATATATATATATATATATATACAGTGCCTTGCAAAAGTATTCGGCCCCCTTGAACTTTTCAACCTTTTGCCACATTTCAGGCTTCAAACATAACGATATGAAATTGTAATTTTTTGTGAAAAATCAACAACAAGTGGGACACAATCGTGAAGTGGAACGAAATTTATTGGATATTTTAAACTTTTTTTAGAAATAAAAAACTAAAAAGTGGGGCGTGCAATATTATTCGGCCCCTTTACTTTCAGTGCAGCAAACTCACTCCAGAAGTTCAGTGAGGATCTCTGAATGATCCAATGTTGACCTAAATGACTGATGGTGATAAATAGAATCCACCTGTGTGTAATCAAGTCTCCGTATAAATGCACCTGCTCTGTGATAGTCTCAGAGTTCTGTTTAAAGCGCAGAGAGCATCATGAAGACCAAGGAACACACCAGGCAGGTCCGAGATACTGTTGTGGAGAAGTTTAAAGCCGGATTTGGATACAAAAAGATTTCCCAAGCTTTAAACATCTCAAGGAGCACTGTGCAAGCGATCATATTGAAATGGAAGGAGTATCAGACCACTGCAAATCTACCAAGACCCGGCCGTCCCTCTAAACTTTCAGCTCAAACAAGGAGAAGACTGATCAGAGATGCAGCCAAGAGGCCCATGATCACTCTGAATGAACTGCAGAGATCTACAGCTGAGGTGGGAGACTCTGTCCATAGGACACAATCAGTCGTACACTGCACAAATCTGGCCTTTATGGAAGAGTGGCAAGAAGAAAGCCATTTCTCAAAGATATCCATAAAAAGTCACCTGGGAGACACACCAAACATGTGGAAGAAGGTGCTCTGGTCAGATGAAACCAAAATCGAACTTTTTGGCCACAATGCAAAACGTTATGTTTGGCGTAAAAGCAACACAGCTCATCACCCTGAACACACCATCCCCACTGTCAAACATGGTGGTGGCAGCATCATGGTTTGGGCCTGCTTTTCTTCAGCAGGGACAGAGAAGATGGTTAAAATTGATGGGAAGATGGATGGAGCCAAATACAGGACCATTCTGGAAGAAAACCTGTTGCAGTCTGCAAAAGACCTGAGACTGGGACGGAGATTTATCTTCCAACAAGACAATGAACCAAAACATAAAGCAAAATCTACAATGGAATGGTTCACAAATAAACGTATCCAGGTGTTAGAATGGCCAAGTCAAAGTCCAGACCTGAATCCCATCGAGAATCTGTGGAAAGAGCTGAAAACTGCTGTTCACAAACGCTCTCCATCCAACCTCACTGAGCTCGAGCTGTTTTGCAAGGAAGAATGGGCAAAAATTTCTGTCTCTTGATGTGCAAAACTGATAGAGACATACCCCAAGCGACTTGCAGCTGTAATCGCAGCAAAAGGTGGCGCTACAAAGTATTAACGCAAGGGGGCCGAATAATATTGCACGCCCCACTTTTCAGTTTTTTATTTCTAAAAAAAGTTTAAAATATCCAATAAATTTCGTTCCACTTCACGATTGTGTCCCACTTGTTGTTGATTCTTCACAAAAAATTACAATTTCATATCGTTATGTTTGAAGCCTGAAATGTGGCAAAAGGTTGAAAAGTTCAAGGGGGCCGAATACTTTTGCAAGGCACTGTATATAATTCGTAGCAGCACTGTAATTTAACTTAATAAGACTAAGATCTTTCTGCATAAATAATGTGACTGACTGGCTGTAGTGTCTCAGTCTCTATTCTCTTGGCTAGTCTTGCCAAGGCAGAATGCCCCATCTGCTGAGCTTCATTTGGTAAAAGCATATTCCAATTTCTGTCTGGTAGACAACCCCAACAGCAAGCATTAGGCCTTCTGATGTATGACTAATGCCAAAAGAAAAGAATCATGTTAACTAAGTTATTCCTCAGATTCCACTGGGCTGAAATGGCTGACACATTTACCCGGCAGCAATGTTATTCATGTCAGCAGCACAGTGTTTGACTGTCCCATCTCTCTCCTTTTTTGAGCACTGTGACAGCTACCTATTGTGGCATCTAGTCTCGTCCTGCTCTTGCCTGGCTCATCGGGCACTGTCAGCCTAGAACATGCCAATCAAGACACAGGCCACTGTCTTTTTGTGGAGTTTCTTGGGTTCGAGATGGTGAAACTGTGACAGCTTTGTCACAAAGCATGAATTGGAAGAAACGTAGAGGGAAAGAATAGAAGCTGAAAGAGAGGCTTATTTGTTTAGGAAAGACAGAAAGCTTTATAAAGCATTCATTTGTGTCATGAAATGGGTGTCATACAGATTGACTGGTGTGAAGTGGGAAGGAGGGTGCTGATGGATTAAGAAGGACATATGTTAAATCGAAATGAAAATTCACCAGTAAAGCAAAAAAAAAAAAAAAAAAAAAAAAAAAAAGCAATAACATTTCCCTTTCCCCCACACCCCACCCTTTCTTTTGTGTTGACAGCAGAGATTGGATTGGCATATGTGATGTTTCTTAAAGATGGACTGAGGAATGAAGCGGAGGAAGAGGGAGGGGACTTTATTGATGGAGAAATGTTCTTTCAATACTGCAAGTCAAGCTTCCAATGTGCAATAAAAACAAATTAAAGCACTGCCCCATGAAAATAGATCACAGCTCAACTAGATTAAGTGATAATTTAGATCTCAATTCAATAAGTGTGTGACAAAGCAATTTAGATTCTCATAATGAATGGGAAATATAGACTGTTCCTGTCAACACTATTTGCATAGAAATAGCTTTTCATCTTTTGCCTTTTATTGTGTGAACTTGAGTTCAGATAATGTATTTTCCCAAGGTAATTCAATCGAAACAATAGGTTTACAGTTTAAGGGTTTCTGGGTTTCTATATATATGGGTTTCTGTATGGAAAGGTAATGCCACTGAACATACTCTCAGCTAATTAAACGCTTATAGAAATAATTTGTTTGAGCTCCGTTCCCAATTTCCAGAGGATAAAACGCATGGATTTCCAACCTGGATTCTGTTTATTTAAAGGAACAGAATTAACTTGGACCTTAGTCGGAATGAAGAGGATAAAATAAAGGTTCCTGATGAGCTGAGTAGTGGTTAATAGTGCATACCATTGGTTGACCTAAATCTTAAAAAATACATATTATGAGAATAATATCTACTTGATACCATGACATACCATTGTTATTATTAATTACTGACAAATAATACAAATAAAATTATTAACTATAAGGTTGACAGGAGTCAGATGCGACGGCACTTCAGTTCATTTCATTTTCATGTTTTACAACTGCTGTCTTCTCTTCATGATGCACCATACATTTTTAATAGAATACATATCACACACATACTCTCTCTGTGTCTATAAAACTATGCCTCTTTCCTGGTTTTATTGCTAGAATAACCATGGACTTATCAGGAAAAGTCATCACCTTGATGGCAGCATGTGTCTCTCTGAAATCCCAGTACATCAATGTTTTAGTGTTACATTGTGTAATTAGCGGCACGGTGGCTTGGTGGGTAGCACTGTCACCTTACAGCGAAAAGGTCCAGGGTTGGATCATCGAACCATGATGGTGACATTGAACTTGAACTGATGAATCATGTGTTACCTGTAACCTACATACATGTAACATGTCCCTTCATAAATGTAACCAAAGTGTAAAAAACACACTCACTATCTTAACCGCTTATTCGATTAGGGTTGCGGTAAAACCACACAGACACAGGAAGAACATGCAAACTTCTCGACCCGGACCGCCCCTCCTGGGGATCAAACCCAGGACCTTTTTGCTGTGAGGCAACAGTGCTACCCACCGAGCCACCGTGCCACCGTGCCACCCAAGTGTAAAACATAACATAAAAAAATCACAATAAATAAATAAACATAACAGTCCCCTAATTTGCTTTCATTTCCTTTATTGACTTTCCTTTAGATGTTTTATAGTGAAAAGTTCTTTGTCCCAAATGGACCTTATGGATACATTTTTTGCAATAAAATTTTAGCTTCACTTAATAAAAGCTGTGTCATGTATAATGCAGTGTTTTTCCTACAAATGCAAAGTAAATCTGATCTATAGAAGTACAGTCCCATAACAATGAGTTTTATGAATGATGATTAATTATCGCTCTGAATTGACTGATCAGAAAAACATTAACAAACAAAATGTGATGGACATCAGATACCAGTCTGTTCTGGTAAATGAAGGTCTGCAGAGCATTTAGGGATTAGATAATAAACTCGATTATATGCTAACAAGGATGCTTCACTTTTTATTAGCTGCCCCGGTTTTGAAAAACTAATTTAGGCTTAACATTTCCCCTGACATATACAATTAAACTCACTCTTCTTACACCTTGTAATCAGTGTATTTGCTGCATTGACTCCAGCACATTTTACATGATGCTACAACATCCCTCTGATGTCAGATTAACCAAGAAACCATTTTACTGCTGCAGTAACAAGGATTTCCTGCATAGCTCAATCTATAATCTTTGTTAAAACAACCTCCAATCCCTGACAAGATATCTGCTGTAGGATTGATTTACATAACAAAAGTGAAATGTCTTTCATAGCTCAGCCTCTGGTAAACAAAGGAGACATGAGGGCTGATGCATATTCAGAATGCACCAATACAGAGCAATGATTTCAAAATCCCTGCCTACCCTCAAGATATGAGAGCCAGATAAATATGTATTAGCACCTGTGAGGGAAGGTTACTCTCTCACTTGTGTTGGATCTGACCAATTATCTGCTGGATGCCTGTAGATGAATGCAGCATAATGATGCAATTTTGTTGCCAGTGAATTGTTAAACTTCACGTGTAATAATTCATGTGTTTTTGGGTTAGGGTGTGTGGTTGGAAAAAAGATTGCTATAAAACAGTCTGGCCGTGGGCCACAGTAGCTGTAAAATATCACTTTTGGTCCTAATGAATTTGTGGAGAGATTATATTAGTCTGCCAGGAGCACACAATAGATAAGACGGGCAGACAGAACAAGACAGAGAAAGAAAGATTAGATGTGCATTTGTAATGAGGTCTACAATTAGAAATGCTATGCAATATCTTCAAAGTTTGGCTTGATATCCCAGTGTGTGTGAGGGTTTTCTCTGGGTTTCCTCATACCTTCTATAAACATTCTATAGTAATTATAGAATATTCTAAATATTCTAGGTCATGCTAATAACATTTAGGGTTTGCAATATCTTAGCACCAGTGTACAACGATGAGGCATAACATTATGACCACCTTCCTTATATTGTGTTGGTCCCCCTTTTGCTGCCAAAACAGCCCTGCAACTGTGATGCACTGTGTATTGTGACACCTTTTTATCAGAACCAGCATTAACTTCTTCAGCAATTTGAGCTAAAGTAGCTCCTCTGTTGGATGTTGGCCACATGTGCCAGCCTTCTCTCCCCACATGCATTAATAAGCCTTGGCCGCCCATGACCCTGTCGCCGGTTTTCCACTGTTCCTTCCTTGGACCACTTTTGATAGATACTGACCACTGCAGACTGGGAACACATCACAAGAGCTGCAGTGTTGGAGATGCTCTGACCCAGTCGTCTAGCCATCACAACTTGTCAAACTCGCTCAAATCCTTATTCTCTTCCATTTTTCCTGCTTCTAACACATCAACTTTGAGGATAAAATGTTCACTTGCTGCCTAATATATCCCATCCACTAACAGGTGCCGTGATGAAGAGATAATCAGTGTTATTTACGTCACCTGTCAATGCTCATAATGTTATGCCTGGTCGGTGTATGTTACTAATATTCGGAAGCAGTACAGCCCTTCTTGGAAACATTATTCATTCTTTTATTGTCTGTTTTACCACCGTTTTATCCTGATCAGGGCTGTCGAGGGTCTGATTCACTGAGTGAAAGGCAGGTAACACCCCAAACAGGTTGCCAGTCCATCACAGGGACAGCTCTACCTACTGCACTAGTGCTGTTCTAATGAATTAATGATTGTACATTATTACAAGTAGAATTTTGACTAATTACAAGTATAATTATTTAGAATTTATTACTAAAGATAAATGAGAGGGAAAATATATACAGTATAGGTCTGCTGAGCTTTCAAATCTATCATCAGAACCTACAGTATGAAACATGAACAATAACAAACTAGAGGTGCTGTTTCAATCCAATACCAAGAAAAAAAACAGATTTTAATTGCATATGGCTCTGAAAACCTGGCATGCCTCAGTTATTTGGACTGATCCAAATAAAAGTTTTTTGGACTGATTTTGCAACAATTTAATCTGTTAGCAAGACAAGTTGTAGTTAACAATATTAAAACAGACTCATCAGTTAGATCACTCAGTAACAGACTCATCAGTTAGATCAGCCTTTGTGGTCTGTGTGGTTCTAAGATGGTGCACGTTTAAAGGAACCCAGGAATGTTCTCCATAATGGCAGGGTGGTTTTAATGCTTTAATCTGCACTGTCCCTCTGTCCAGCCACCATCCTGACTCTCTGTCCTCTGTGCTGATGAATGACTATGCCCTTCCTTCTACTTCTCTCCTTGAGAAAGGACACTCATTAGGCTCTCAGTCTCATCAGCACAGCGCTGGATGTGACTTACAGACTTCTTACTTTCTCTCTTCTAAACTCTCTAAGATTTTTTTTCTAATGTTCCTGGAAGTGCACATGACTCAGTGCAGCAAGGGTTTGATCTGGTTTGTGAATTGTAATTTTTGCATGATTTTACTGTTGGTACTCTGTTATTCACAAATCTTAAACCCACTAGGTAGATTGACGACCCTAAATCTGTACTTGATGTGAGTGTAATTGAGTGAATAACTGTTTGATACCCTAAAAATTGTGTTCTTTCCTCTTTAAGATGGGAACCTTTCTAATATTTTCATGATAGACTTTTTTTTCAATTTTATTTATGCATTTTCTCCCCAATTTAGCGTAGTCAGTTTGTCTTCTGCTGCTGGGGGATCCTTGATTGCAGTCAAGGTGGGTATATAGCCCTTAGTGGAACCCATTTTTCACCTATGCATTCTGCACATGCGCCTCCCTATGTGCCAATCAGGGTACTTACACAGCGTTTGAAGACCCCACCCACATAGTCAGGTAGGGCGGTCCAGGCCCTTTCTGTGTGGAGTTTGCATGTTCTCCCCGAGTCCATGTGGGTTTCCTCCAGGTGCTTCAGTTTTCTCCCACAGTCCAAAGACATGCAAGTAAGGTGAACTGGAGACACTAAATTGTCCATGACTGTGTTTGATATAACCTTGAGAAGTGATGAACCTTGTATAATGAGTAACTGTCACGAATGTAACCAAAGTGTAAAACATGATGTTAAAATCTTAATAAACAAACAAATAATTCATGTTGCAAAAAAGAAGTGAGTAATAAACTAAATAGATGTATGAATTCATTCTTGCATCTCATCTATAATGAGAACAAGAACACCAGCTTGGACTTTTTTTAACGCTGTTCAAGTTTTAATAACATGGGGAAAAATAGTTTCTATAAATTAGCTTAGCAAAAGTACAAAGGATGCATAAAAATGTGTCACAACATGACGTCACCCGTCTATTCCCGTTTTTTTTGCAATGTCACTTTCTATTGGCGTTATATAACATTAGCAGTACCCTCCTCAGTCATCTCAACCAAGGAAAAATAATTTTATATGGCAATAGAAACTAATCCGTAAGAACCAGTTTAATCCAAAGGTCATTAAGCAATGCTACTTAAGATTTGATCATTAATGGTGGTAAAGATGAAAGATTCCATGTATTAAGTGGTTTTTCTCTTCGATTTATTCCTATAGGACTTTCAAATTAGATGTGATTGGCTGTATAATATACTGTATGCTCGTCACATAAATCTTTTTCTTCATACCTCATAAATCACCTGCATTTAATGGCTAAAAACCCTTAACAGACTCTACAAATAATAATTCATCAAAATGCTGCATCGTTATCTATTTAGATTGCTGTAATAATAATAATAATTCCTTACATCATTCCTCAGCATGCCTTCTCTCTATTCCAGATGCATCTTCTATGCAATTAGGATATATGCAGTTTCAGTTGATAGGGTGTTAGCTTAGAGCAAGTGGTAATTAAAGTCACCCCCGAATACTCAACACTGTCCGCCAGCTCATTTCAATTATAACTTTAATAATCCAGTGCAGACCACACATGTCCAGACAGCAAATCAGTCTTCCTTTAAAGGAGCTGCATATTTGGAATGAAACTGTTAAGTGAGCTCTTTGCAGAATTATGGATGGCCAGCAAAAAGGGCAATAAAATATGAATGACCGGTTTTTGTAGCCTTTGCTGCTCTTCTGTGCACAGATGTTGGATGTGCGGCTTGTGTGCAAGCAATAAAAAATTGTATCAAGGGAAAGAGCAGGCAGCTTTTATGGAGTTATCCATAAAAGCATTTGGCTGTAGAAAACTGTCATCTGCAAGAGTGCCTGTTACATTGTTTTACGTTTTCTTTTAGCAATATAAGTGCTACTGAAAGCTAGTATATATATATACCGTTTACCCATAACATTAAAACCACCTCCTTGTTTCTACACTTACCGTACAGTATCACTTTGTACTTTGTAGCTCTGCAAATACTGACTGTAGTCCATCTGTTTCTCTACATACTTTTTTTAGCCTGTTTTCACCCTGTTCCTCAATGGTCAGGACCCCCACAGGACCACCACAGAGCAGGTATTATTTGGGTGGTGGATCATTCTCTGCACTGCAGTGACACTGACATGGTGGTGCTGTGTTAGTGTGTGTTGTGCTGGTATGAGTGGATCAGACACAGCAATGCTGCTAGAGTTTTTAAATACCGTGTCCACTCACTGTCCACTCTGTTAGACATTCCTACCTAGTTGGTTCACCTTGTATATGTAAAGTCAGAGACGATCGCTCATCTATTGCTGCTGTTTGAGTTGGTCATCTTCTGACCTTCATCAGTGGTCACAGGACGCTGCCCACAGGGCTCTGTTGGCTGGACATATTTTTGGTTGGTGGACTATTCTCAGTCAAGCAGTGACAGTGAGGTGTTTAAAAACTCCATCAGTGCTGCTGTGTCTTAGCCACTCTAGCACAACACACACTAACACACCACTGCATGTCAGTGTCACTGCAGTGCTGAGAATGACCCACCACCCAAATAATACCTACTCTGTAGTGGTCCGGGGAGAGTCTACTTTCAGATATATGCTGGGTCCTTTTTTTAACTCCTAAAATCCTTGAATAATGTAAATATTATCTTTCAGACATTATATAAAAGTGATTACATAGTACAATAAAATAACCTTGAAAATAATAAAAACTATAATAATAGTAATAATATAATAATAATAATAATAATAATATGCAGCTGATGTCCATAATATATCATCAGCAAAAATGTATTTTTCTGTTAATACATACCCTACATAAAGAAATCATGTTAAGGTATAAAGAGCTGTCCACATTACGTCACCATCATAAACAGATGTCATTACTACATCACTAGCATAAACAGATGCCAATATTAAATTACCTTTATACTATAAACAAATGTATTACATCATCAGCATAAACAGACACCTTTTGTAAATCACTAGCATAAACAGATATTCATACCATTTTACTAACAACTTTGTTTTGTTTTTAGGTCTCTGTGTAGGAGCCTAAATCTAACAAGAGAGCTTAAGAAACAAAAGAAATGTGAGAAATGTACTGGTCATACAACTGAAGTGCCTGGCATTCCTGTGATTTTGTGGATACACAGTCATAGTGGTCAGAAGAACATATTTTAGCAGTTATAGCCAAGAAAATCCTGCTGTGTTACAGCCATGTCAGGCAAGCACATGTCAGGGAGAAATGTCAGGATGTATATGCGTATATGGTGCAATGACAGGTTAGTGTTAACTGGATGTGTGCTGGAATATACACTGAATAACAAAAACCCTTCAGTCCTTAAAGACAGAATTCATATTCCAGTATCATACCAGGAGAATAATAAGCTTGTCCCATTGCCCTTCACAACCGATCAGCCATAACATTAAAACCACCTCCTTGTTTCTATACTCACTGTCCATTTTATCAGCTCCACTTACCATATAGAAGCACTTTGTAGTTCATTTAAAAAAAAAAAAACCATCTGATTGTTGCTGATTTACTCATATTTGGCTGCATTGTAATCTATTTTTAAATAACCAATCATCTTTAATTAAAATTTCTTTATTGTGCTTCCACCACCATGTTTCACATTCGAGATAAAGTATGATGGTTGATTTAATACTACTTTTGGGGAAATGTTTACTGAGGGGAAAATACAAAGCCCTTCTGTACATGTTTGGCATCAGAACATCTGCTTTATGGTGTGTTATATCTCAAACAACTGGTAAGTCTGTTGCTAATGTTTTGTGTGCAGTGTTTTTGTCTTTCCAACCATAAAGTGTTGTATAGATTCCTCAAGTCTTTTTCTGTTTCTCTTGGTGTCTTTTTTTAACCTTTCTCCTTAGTGCTAATGGTGTGATTTTTCAGAGCCCCCACTTAACACAAGATCAGTAGACTTTTGAGTGAATACACAAGTAAACTACACAAGTTTTTTTTTTTTTTTTAATAAAAAAGCAAATAAAACTACAAAATGAGAACATGTAACGGTTAGGTTTAGGCAGACACAGCTTTGCAAGGCGACAGTAATTCACAAATCAAAAGAAATGCAAATGTTGGGACTACAAAATTGTTTCTGCTACTGATGTAATGCAGATCTGACTCTGCTGGGCCTGGGAGCTGGATGGCGAACTATATTATGTCGAGCTCATTAAGAGGTGCTAGATGGGCAAGTGCACAAGCACACAGGAGTGTCTGGGTAAGCAGGCTGGAAAGCGAGGGACTTGGCTGTGAAGTGATACTTTCTGCATTTCAAAAGCACAAAGAGCATTAGAGTACGCAGCCTGGCATTATTGTGAGAGATGTGTTATTAATGAAGCCTGGGCCACTGGACTCTTGCTACACTGCTAAAGCTGCTGTAATAGACTGTAAGGTACTCTGGAGCACCGGCCTGAGAGAGAAAGAGTGTGTTAAACTGAATTAATATGTGAGTGGTGTATACAAGGGTAAACCACAGTATGTGTGGAGTACATAAAACAATCAGGTGCTTGTGTATTTGTTATTTAGGATGATGGAAAAAGAGATGATGGATATGTATCAGTCTTCCATCAGTCTTCCTGTCTAAGCAGAGGGATTTAATGGTGTGATGGTGTACCAACTTCTCATCAGGCTCGTTTTTCTTTGGCTGTCATACACATTCAGATTACAGCCCATCTGCTTCTGCCTGATGATCAAACAGCTCCACGCAGGGAAAGTGGGCGATGAAACAAACCATTGTGGAAATGAAGTAGTTGAGCAGGAAACTGGTCCTAATACAAAAGATTTGCTGCTCTCTAGTGGATATTTTGTGTATTGAACAGTAGTGAGTGTCGAGGTCTTTCCAAACTGGCCCTCCATGTGAGTAAGAGTGTAAATGTGCATAGCAGTCCAATGGATTGCTCAGTACAAAGTATATTTTAGGGGAAGAAAAGCAGGGCAGCATGGGTTTCACTGTCACCTCAAGGCAGAAAGAGCCTAGGTTCAATTTCCCAGCTGGGCAGCCAGCATCCCTTCTGTGTGGAGTTTGCATGTTCTCCCGTATCCTCCGGGTGCACCAGTTTTCTCCCACAGGTCCAAAGACGTGCAGTCAGACCAGTCGAAGCTACATGTCCTATGGTGTTTCCTACTGTTTGACCAATACATCAGACCAAGCTGTGGTAAAACAGATTAAATAGTAAAGTGAATAGTATCCAAAGACTCCAGCCATTTTCTTGGGGTGTATTTTAAGGACAGTGGGGATGTGTTGTCATGTGAGTAAAAGGATGTAAAAAAAGCCAGTCTAGATTTGAATTGAAAGACTTTTTCTCAGACATAGCACTGCTATGATTATGTTATAACTATTGTGATATATTTTGTTCTTCATATATTTTTACCTTGTTTTTAATAAGAACCACAAATATTGACCAGTGCACATTTAAGACAAAGCAGTACATTGATGCTGGACCTAGAATAAATTATTTATTGACAGATGTGTAGCAAATTATGTTTTAATTGATGTATTCATTTACTGTCTGTTGCTGCTTCATTCTTATTAATGTTTTGGTAAATCTATAATTATCTTCAGAAACACTGAGCACAAAGCTAGAAAACAGGACCCCAGTCCATCTCATGTTTTTTCATGGGGGCAAAATTTGTATCTTTGATTATCCCACTTACTTAAAAGTAGGAAAATCTGTTGACCATTACATGTAAAACAAATTGCAGACCCTATTAGTCAAGGCAAAAACAAATTTAATTGTTGTATTAAAAAATACAACACCTATTGTTGTTACTATACTAAACAGAATGTAAAAATGTATACACTACCATTACTGTCTATAGTATTCTGGCAAACATTGTAGTTTATGATATGCATTCTTATCCCAAGCCAACTTATTGGACTGACACTAAAATCAGTCACAGTTGTTATATTCACAGTTGATAGTTGCCAGCGGACAGCAGGGCAGCATCCACAAGGTGGCACACTGGAGGCAGGTCGTTAGTAGTCGAGGAAGCATGCTTTCATGTGCATTGGGACTATATACAGTGATTAGTTCACATCATTGAAATTATTGGGTGACACAGTGGGTAAGTACTGCCACCTCACAGCAAGAAGGTCTTGTGTTCAGTTCCCAAGTGGAGCAGTCTGGGTCCTTTCTGCTCTGCTATGGGACATTTTCTCCCACAGTCCAAAGACATGCAGTCAGGTGAACTGGAGATACTAAAATTGTCATAGGTGTGTGAGTGTGAATGAATAAATAAATAAAACAGAAATTCAGAATTTAAAAACAGAAGGATTTGAATGTAGACTAAACTAACCAATAACATTGTCTAATCTGAATTCGTCATTCAAATTTGAGTTCAGGTTACTTGGTAAAGATCTGATGTAGGAGAAGGTTCAGTGAAAGTTGAATGAGGAACTGAAGCAGATGTTTGCAGAGGGTGGGTTAGGGCTGGTTTGTATGGGTGGGCGGTGATAGGAGAACTGTACAGTTGAAAGCGTTGTACTGCTGCTGATGATGATGAAGAGGAGGAGTAGAAAAGGGGGCTGTGGTTGTCATATTTTTCGGCTCATCCCTGCTGGAAACCCCCTCGTCGGGTCCAATCAGAATACTGATTGAGGATTTCATGGCTTATTTATAATGCACCGGATTTCTTTGACTGAAATAATGTGGAGGTGATCGAGGGAGTCGGACTGACAGGCGGTAGTGGAAGGGAAGAGCGATCTGGAGGTTTAAATGGGAAATCTGATGTTCTCGGTGAGGTGCAAGGAACCGAGCACGGTGGAGGAATGTGACTCGACATGGGAGACCGACTCAGAAAGCGACGATCATCCGGGAGAAGAGGAGGAATGCAATGGTCCACCAGAATCAGAGCATTCGAGGGAAGACGAGAGCATCAGCCAGGTAAATATGTTTGGTACTCTGTCATCTCTGATCTGAGGTAAAGAAAGCGAGAAATGAACACAATCAGCCAGCTCAACGGGGTTCATCAGAGGGAACTGGGTCAGCAAGCAGCTGTGGAGGCGGTCAGTGCTGCTAGAAAGGGTTATTCTCATCATTTCGGTTCTGTAATAGGCTCTATCTTGTTCTAAGATGGATTTTGTACGGAGCTTGTGTCCATGTGGGGTGTTGTCGAATAATGGCAGGTTTCTATAATCAGTACAGTGCTTCCAGTGTTGACCTTTATCATTCCTTATCATCCTTTATCATTCTACTATTCTGTTTAATTAAACACTAGTCATTGATATGATTAATAGCTGCTAGTTAACACAAATGAAACGTTTTTGGGCAGTAAAAAAGCAGCAGAGAGGAAATATTAAGGAGCAATATTTACATGTAGCTATTTTAATAGCCATTGTTGGATATTTCAGGACTGATTCCTTAAACAAGTCTTGAATGACCTGGAAGTGTACCTGAGATGTATTGCTGGAAAGTCCAATAAACAGGAGGGTTCCATTTTACCAGAGAAGGCAGAACTTTCCTACTCAAAATGCCTTGGTGTTTCTGTTCATCTTCAGCTCATCTTGTCAGTCACATGGTCAAGATTACCAGTCATCCCCACATCATCACTGACCCACCTCCATGCTTGACCTTGGGAATACTTTTCTTGGTCAGGAGTGAAATGCATTGTTGAGCTTTCTCCCATGACCACTACAGATTCCGAACTTCCAGACAAAACTCCCAATGGTGTCTAGCTAGGAAAGGTCTTCTTATATCCACTGACCCTTTAGTTCAATGAAATGATCTCCTCTCTTAGTTTTTGTGACAGCTCCTCAGTTTTCATGGTTGCAACACACCTTTCTCTTTCTCCCTCTCTCTGGGTGGTATTTAACACATCACAGCTGAAGCAAAGTAAGAGTTGTTATTGAATTCCAAATGGTTTCTACATGTTGTAACCCAACTTTAGATTATACAGACCAGCACTGTGGTTTAAGATGAGCAATATTATGTAGGGGCTGAGTTATTGTGACATGGCAGTATTGATAAAATATCCCACGACTCAAAAATACTCCATCATTCAAAGCTATGTTTTTGTATTATGAAATAATAGGAAAACACTGAGACAAGACCTTTAGCAATAGAAGTCCACCAGGTAAACACAAAGTTTGTGTAAAATGACAGCATCCCAATGCAGTTTAAAAAAAATGTATGCAGTCCTGAAAGTTAGAACTACTAATTAATGACAGAATGGTTGTTTCTATTCTTGGTCTTTGGCCAAAATGAGTTTTTAGTTTGTCGTCAGAACTTTATTGTAAATATCTGATGTAAATCATTGCTACTCCAGTGTGGATGATTAGGTAAAAACTTTTTTTGAAACACCATGTCCAAAAACATACAAACAAAGGCACAAACAATGTCACTTAAAGTCAAATCAAACATTTGGACTGTAACAATTGCAAACGCCAAAAATTACAAAAGAACCCCCCCCGTGTGAATGATTAAGTGATGCCCAACAAAGAACTGGTACAGTGTATTCCTACTATTAACATACACTATTACCCTGCTGTGCATCTAGAGTTGTTCCAGACACAATACAACAATAAGCCAGGTAAATATGGCTGCTAAAAAATAATTAGTTCTTTAAATAGTCAAATCTCTGCATCTCTAAGGGACTATGTTCTGACAGTTTAACATACTGCAGATGCTAGTAAGTGGCTCATTCATGCATTCTTTCCTGCTTAATCTTCAATTTTTTTCATTTTCTCTGTCAGTTTGTTGTCAGGACTGACTCATCCACTAAAATGAAAAGAAGCTTCTATGCTGCCAGAGACCTATACAAGTACCGCCACAGTTATCCGGTAAAGTGTTTTACCCACTCATATCCATACCTGTTTAGTTATGGCACTGTAATAAGTTATCCAGTAAAATTAAGGCATAGTGAAAGAGGAACTCAGTAAATACCGGGAGCTGGCTAAGAGGCGCCGCAACACCAGCCGAGTTTCCCAGAAAAAGATCAAAGATTCTAGCATATGACCTGATTTATACAAAACTACCAACCTCGCAGAACATGCAGGTGTCCGAAAAGCATTAAGACCATACACTCTGTGACCTGCAGGGAAGAGGACAATCAATCCGTTTTTTTACAGAGCTCTCCCAGCTGCAGTGAATTATTGTTACAGAGGCACAGAGACTGCCTGATTTAAGGAAACACCACTGTCGGTCATCTGAACCTATATGTCCTCTACCTGCCTCATGGCAGGTTGGTATAATTCTGTAACCCGTGCCCCCTGCCAATCTTTAAGGCAGGTGGGCCCATAATACTTTTTATGAATGAACAAATCACAGATCCTTTTTTACACTTTACAAAATGTCCCAACTTTTCATGAAATAGGTTTTTTTTGTAGTTATTATGTTTTTGTTAAACTAAAGCAGCATTTGGTGTCCAAATGACAGATCTAAATTCTCACAAATCTCTGGAAAATGTATCCTGACTATTTTCTATCTTTAATTTTTCACCCAGAATTACAGGGAGCATCGTCTACGCAATGAGTACCGCAACCTGAGATTCTATCTGAATAAGATTCCTCTTATACCAGATGGTAAGTATGAGTGGTCTTGCCACTTTCTAAAGTTTTCTTCACTGTCTATGTATTTAGTTTCTTTTAGATCTAAAATATGTGAACAGTACTGGTTTTTGCAAACGGTACTAGAATAAACGAATAAATGTTCATTTTACATTTAGGAATAATTCTATCAGGAAAGATATAACAAAGTTGGTAATACTGTAATGACTATGCTACTCTCTTTAAAACTATGAATTATACACATATGAATAATTGATTCATACATATACAGATGATAAATGCTTTACAGATTTTAAATGAATTAATGAAATAGTTCTATAAATATGTTTTGCATCAATGATTGGAGAGTTTGTCCTGCAGCTCAAAATCTGTTCTTTTTCATAATGTAACATTTGTTGCCTGAGTTAGGCAAGGACTCCATCAATTTTTCTCTTAAAAAACTCTTAACAATAAAATAGACTCAGTTGTGCTTTTTAAAATGATGACATTTATTTTTATTTGTGGCATAAAATGTGTGTAACAGTTGGGTGTGCTCCTTTTGAGCCACATTGCATGTGAGGCTTTGAAGATGTGATACAGATCTATCATACTATTAAAATGGTAGGAAGGCAATGCAGAAAACCATTTCAGATGCACATTAAAGAAAATGAAACAGCCTCAGCGCTCTCAGGGGGGCCATTATCGGCTTGGCATTTTTAAACACTGTGTTCAGGCAGACATCTCCAGGTGGTAGATTTTGGATAAAGAAACACTGATCATTCTCAGTTAAATGGTGGTTTGTAGTGCAAAGATTGGATATTACAGCTATTTTCTTTTTATCACTTGCTGAATTTAAAGAGTGCATAGCTGATGATGCTTATTAAGACCTTTTAGTGTAGACATACTTCAAATTGCAGTAGGTTTGGATTAAACAGGGCTGGCTGTAATTAGGCCTGGGTGTGTCTAGTCAATCTGACCCCGATTCTCAATAAATTATTTGTTTGACTGAGTAACTAGGTGGGTATTTTTATAGAGCAAGTTGGCATAGGATCCTCTTTGTTAAATAAATGAAACAATTATTTAGAATTTGTATTTTTTGTTTACGTAGGTTGTCTTTGTCTTCTTTTTATTTGGTTTAAAGGTCTGTAACACTTAAATATGCAAAAATAGAGAAAATACAGTACTTACAGTATTTACAATACTTTTTAAAAAAACATGACTATATTGTGCTGTTAAAAGTTTGGTGTGAACTCAAATGATTCATCATGTATTTAAATTAAATTTTATTGATTGATTGATTGATTACTTTTTTGATCCACGAGGGGGAAATTGCGGTGTTTGCAGCAGCAATTTACAATTATCACAAACATCACACAACAACGTTACAATATAGTACAGTAAAGAATAAAAAAGGTATTACAGTAATCTAATACACGAAAGATGTAAAAATCTAAAAATTATATAAAAATATATAATAATATAAAAAATAAGAATATAAGACATCTAACAGGACAAAAACTAAAGGGGGGGGGGTAGACTAAAAAGGTGCAGTTATAGACATTGTGTGCAATTAAGGCTGTGCAAATAAAAACAGTACCATGTGCAAATTGCAAGTCAAGTAGTACCAAGGTTTATTGTCTTATTGTTTTTATGTTTTAATGGTAGGAGCTTTTGTGTTGTCTTCTAATTCTATGACTTAATTTGTTAATATAATTCCATTTCAACAATGAAAGACAAAGAATACACTAAAGCTTTGTGTTCATTCCTGCAGAAATCTACGTTGAAGAGATCCTCACCAAATGGAAAGGAGATTATGACAAGCTGGAACACAATCACACATATATTCAGTGGTAAGGCCATAGCTTTCCCATATTCTGTTTTTGGCAGACAAATGTAATTAAAGCTCCTGAACATTAGATTTGAAGATTTAAATGCTTTTGTGGTAGATGTGTGTTACTGCAAGAAACTTGCAGAAGGATATTTCTGAACCTGAACCGACATACCCTATAGTGGAGTTTTAATTAGGGCTATAATAGAAATTATAGTCATTATAATCACAGTTTGTGAAACGGGGTTGGAACAGAGAGCGTGAGGGGATCCCCACACACCTGCAAGAATGGAAATAGAGCCTAATTGCAGATATCTAGTCTAGGTAAAACAATACTAATAAACAGCCAAATTAATAGAAACAAAGTAGCAAATGAAAAACATCTGCACCCCGCAATGGATTAAGTGGATAGAAAATGGATAGTGCAGAAATGAGAACTGGATGTCATGATTACCTGAGACAAACCAGCTCTCAGAAATAAAACAGACAGGGAACTGTCTGAGTGGAATCCCTACCGCACCAAATTGCATTGTGCTGTGAATACCAGTGGATTTACGATCGTACACAGATCCGAAAAAGGGATGTCATGCCAGCTTTGGGGCATCCGCTCTCCCAGGGCGAGTTCCCAGAAAACAAAATGCGAGGAAAAAGGAAATGGCAAGGAAGACAGAGAGAAGCCGTGATATATATGAAACCTTCCACCTGAAGCCACTTCATGCTTATGAAGCGCAAGTGACTGTCAATCAAGAAGTACACACATTTACGCAAACACACATACACACACTTATTAGTAGATCTAATTAGCCTGACTGCATGTCTCTGGACTTTTGGAAGGAAACCGGAGCTCCGGATGAAACCCACACAGACACAGGGGGAAACTATTGTTATGTGGTTATGTGTTAAGTGGTTATAACTTAATGCACCACCCATGCAAAAATTACCAGAACAAACTCTGCCCTTGCAAATGCTAGCAGCTATATTACTGATGCCACCTTGCCACATGCTTACTTTCTCAAATACACCGTGTAACTGGGTAAGCTATGGAGTATTAGCATAATGTCAATTAGCAAGCTCTTAAAAACAACGTAGCGTGTGGAAATGAACTGCTTGCCAATTTTTGTTAATTCAATTAATAAAAAATGGAAGCTAGGCAACTATATTAAGCTACCAACCAAATGTGATTTATTGACCTGTTATAGGGGAGGGATAGAAAACAAAGATGAAGAAGGCAGGGCAGGAAAAATAGGGCCATTATTGTCTTTAATTAGCTGTTTAATTGTTAGCTGCACAGGGCATCAAGTATCTGACAAAGAGGAAAATCTAGCCTTTCTATGTACTCCCATTTTTTTTCTTTTTTTCCTTCCGCTAGTAGTTAATTGTTCTCATTTCAGCAGAGTTTATTAGAGCTAGGAGCTAACCCATTAATGTTTACATCATCTAGAAATAGAAAGCAATAAGACGTACAGCTACTGAGCATCTGTGGGTGTTTGTGCCTGTTCATGCATTAACATGAAAAGCTTAGCGCAGATTTGTATAGACCTACCCAGAACTTTCTATTATGATGCTCGAGGTATTAATGGGTGCGTTCATTTTTTCATTCAGTAATTCACTTATTCATTCATTTATTCACTGTCTGTTTTACAACCACTTTATCCTAGTTAGGGTTGCTTTGAATCAGATCCTTTGGGCCTTTCCCACATGTAGTCATTTCTTTACACACACAAAAACTGCAAGCTGTTAGATGGATTGGCTACTCCAAATTACATCTAGATGTGAGTGAGTAAATGTTTGTTTGTTTGTTTATTAGGATTTTAACGTCATGTTTTACACTCTTTGGTTACCTTCATGACAGAAAACGGTAGTTACTTATTACATGAGGTTCATCAGTTCACAAGGTTATATCGAACACAGTCATGGACAATTTAGTGTCTCAAATTCACCCCACTTGTACGTCTATGGACTGTGGGTTTCCTCTGGAGCACCTGGAGGAAGCCCACGCAGACACGGGGAGAACATGCAAGATTTAAAAATTACTATTCACACCTGAAGTTTTGTTGCAGTTTTAAATACAGTTTGTGAATCCTTTAGCAAACGTAGATGATGTGAGACATTTTTATTTTCTCCATACAGGCTTTTTCCACTGAGGGAACAAGGCCTCAATTACTATGCCCATGAACTCACTCAAAATGAGATCAAGGTTGGTTTTGTATTATACACACACAGACACACACACATACTATATACACACACATACACACTCACACGCAAATGCATTAAACTGTCATGCATACTGCTATTCTGCTAAAATGATTGTTGATATAAAACCTTTGTTACAGCTTATTTATAATCAAATAGCTAATGTGTCAAGACAGAAGATTAATAATAGCTCAATGTTCCGTCATAATGTGCCAATAGGATAATTTTTTTCATTTTCATTTTAATTATTTTAGAATTTAGCATAATGACAGTTTAATAATGTTGACAAATACATTTTGTGTCTCCATCTTGTACTTCTTCCTCCCTTCTTTCCTATGTTCTTGTCACAGTGAATGTACTGTACAAATTGCTTATCAAATTAATATGTTCCCTTACTTTAGTTATGCAATAAGCATTTGTAAATTGACTTTCAGTGTAAATAAAATTGCTGGTACTAGTTCTTAGTAAATCAGGTCTTTTGACTCTTGATACTTAACACTGCTTGACCAGAAACATAATGTCTCCTGACGTCATGTGAACAGGAATTCCAAAACACTCAAGAGGCCAAGCATCGCTTTGTGCTGGCGTATGCCATCATGTTGGACTTCTTTGGGATTAAGCTCCTAGATAAGAGTGGAAACGTGGCTCGTGCTGCAAACTGGAAGGAGCGCTTTCAGCACCTGAATGAGTAAGAGTTCAGTTTACATAGTTTTTGATGACCTAAAAAAATTATTACATTTACAATTACATTTTCTGATTCTACTAATTATTTCCTCATAATTTATTACAGCTTTTTTTTTTTTCAACATTAATCACTTTGTGAATCCTCCCCACCAACCTTTGCACCACACTTTCATTTTTACTCCTTCTGACAGAATGATGGTTTATTTGCATAATATCAGTTAGCACATTTAACAGCACAAGTCTGTACAGATGGATCATTGCTTTTGCTAATTAAGTAAAATATGCAAATAAGTGTTCTGTTCTGTTTTGTTGACCTTCCCAGGTTTAAACCTTTACTTATAACTTCCACTAATCCTATTCTATGTTTTTAGAGTTCTATCTACATTAGGAAAAACAATGATTTAACCTCTTTTGTTATTTTGTTATTTAATATACAAACCTCATTTCTGAAAAAGTTTGGACATATTGCAAAATGCAGTACAAATCTGTGAACCTTTCTCTTCTGTTCTGTTCTGTTTTCTTCTCTTGAACCATTAATAAACTGTCAAAGGTAGAATATAAAAGGTGAATATAAACAAATTTTAAATCTCATGCTTGCAACACAATTAAAATGTTGGGACGGGGCAAAAAAGAGTGAAAATTTATTAAAGAATTAAAGTTACACTGTTTTGAAACATTGCACAATAAGCATTTGAACTGGTGACAAATAAGGGTATGATCACTGGGTATAAAAGGAGGGTCCACTAAAAGCTTAGTCTTTGGAAGCACAGATGGGTTGTGGCTCACCACTTTCTGCTGAACTCAAACAGGATACAACTGTTTCTCAAAGCAATATTGCAAGAAATTTAGAACTTTCACCATCTAACCTACAGAATATTGTGAAAAGGAAATTCTGAGAAAACTTGGTCTATAGGACAAAGCTAGAAACCACTGTTAAATGTGCATGACTTTTAAGTCCTAATGGCATGTGTTTAATACAGCCACATGGACTTAAGAGTACTACAGAAAAATGTTGTACCCTAACAGGCCGTTGCTGCATTAAGGAATCCAATCTTACACTCTTTTATTCTAAAACAATTTTTAAGCTGTTGCCACAAAGTCGGAAGCATATAATTTATCAATTATATGTATATTTATATATTTATCAATATTAAACTCATGTTAGCAGTGGGTTTGGCTAAAACACTTGAACTAGAATTCTAATTATACTATATTATAATTACAAGGGTGACCTTCTAACTATTTCAGTCAAATTAATTTGCTCCAGCCATTTCTTTTTGCAGCTTTCACTTCACTAAAGCTGGGATAAAAATGTGTGTTCCACACTGTTTTTACTGTAACACACTGATTTATGTAAATCAGCAGGTGAACATTTTTTTATCAGAAAACGAATGAAAAACATTCATATAAATAAAATCTGAGATGTGTGCATATTTTTAGTAGAAATCACTGGGTGTAACCCTGTTAGTGCAACACATCATGTGCTAAAAATGTCCTGATAAAATATGTATTAACCAGGAGGTTCTTGTTTCTGCCACACAGGTCTCAGCACAACTATCTGCGTATTACTCGTATTCTGAAGAGCCTGGGTGAGCTGGGCTTTGAGAAATACAAGTTTCCTCTGGTGCATCTGCTGCTGGAAGAGGCCCTGGTGCACGGCACGCTCCCCAACATGCGCCACAGTGCACTTGAATACTTCGTCTACACGCTCCGCGTGCACAGACAGAGACGGGCCCTTCTGCGTTTTGCCCAGTCCCACTACCACCCCCCTGAAAACTTTATCTGGGGGCCTCCGAAGAGAAAATGCTTTTCTGGAGCAAGAGCAAGTCAGACAGATCGTGCTCTAGACAGAAACACAAGGAAAAACAGATCTATTAAGCAGGAATGTCCGGATCAGTCAGAGGAAGAGGAATCAGGAGTTGAAGGGAGTGAAACAGAGGAACAGAAGAGTACCATGCTGTCTAAAAGAATACAGTATGGCAGAGTAGAAAAAGTGGAATATATCGAGACTGTCCCACTCTGAGTAACATGGACTGAATTTGTAAATGAGTGAAAGTAGCACTGAAAAATTTACATGGGATTATCCCAAAGCAATATGAGCTTTTGTCTTAAGTAATAATGAGAATTATGTGTTATTTATTTACATTTTTGTAAGTCCCCAGGTAAAATTTTTTTACTTGTTCAAGGGTTGAAATACAAGCTGAAGATTTTCTAATCATATTTTAATCTTTAAAGAGTTGTTTCTAGGGATGGGCATTTTTTATTTATTTTTTATATCAGCAATCGACTTTTAAAAAATAAAAGATTATATTTCAGTGCATTTGATAACAGCCACAAACAGCACATGATCATATCCTAAATGTAGTCAGCAATGGGAAATCAATTGTCCCACTATAAAGTCTGTTAAAAGGAAAGAAGCATGAGAACAGGTTCAGGGTAAAACATGGACAGAGCTTGCGAAAACAAATGAACAAGCTGTAACAAGGCGGGTCCCGCCTTACCACTGAGACATCAAGTGCAGCCCATTTAAAACATGAATCCCGAATGCTTTTATGGTCCATGCACTAAACAGAGTACAAAAATGGCTTCTATTATGTAGGTAGTGCAATTTTGACATCATGAAGTGCTTTCATGATTTGCTTTGCTGGACCCCCGCTATCATTTAATGCGGTATGAAACACCATGACCTTTTCCTACAATCTAAATTACAGGTAATAAATGGAATTTTTATATTTAGATTTTCAAAAAAAAAACTATTTTAGGGACTATTTATCCTGATCAGGATCACAGCTCTATTTGGAAACACTGGGCAGCCACTTATTGTTAATAACTAAGTCCTTTTTAAAGAGAGCCATAATACATCAGTAAATCTGTGCTTAAATTTTGACCGATCAACTAACCAATATTTTGCCCATCCCTAGATGTTTCATTTCTTGTGTGTATGTGTGTGTGTGTGTGTGTGTGTGTTTTGCACTTTTGCCTATCCAGTCTTCCTGTCTGAAACATTATGTTTAGATAAAGTGTAACAGACTGTTGAGCTGTGACTCAAAGCTATATTAAATTAATCAGTAGCTAAACTACAGCTCTTTGTAGAAACATATCAGTTTAACAAGTAGCAAATTTGAATACTTATTTACCAATGTTAGCACTATATTCCAGTTTGTGCAGTGTCTTGCAATATGAAGTGCCTAATTTTTATGTGTGTGTATGTGTGTGTTTACTACAATAAGGGCAATCAGAAATGAGGTCTCCTACCTCCCAGAAAAACCTGGTTTAATATTAAATACATTAAAAATCTATTTGTACCTGAAATTAGCCCCAGAAATGTGATATATAAAATCTTATTTATTTGTTCGTTTTTTGGTCCTTCAGTGTATATGCACGGTTTAAAATTTCCCCTTTATTTTGAGGCGTCTACAACCCTGTTTAGTAGGGGAATCGCTTATCAGGGTGATGTCTTTAAAATGTTTGTACACTGTGATGAAACTCTTGTATCAGGATGAGAAATAGATTGATGCTGGACAAGCACGTTTCAGGCAGGTTAATAGGAAACTGATAGGGTTACCAAATGATGGAAGAACTAAAATGTATGCATTTATTATAAACCATTCTTCACTTAGTTCAGACTCGGATTTGAGAGGGCAGCAATCATACTAAAAGACCAAATTATCTTATGGTGGCCTTGATAATTAGCTAGCAATGAATACAAAGTTGTAACTGAAGTAGTATG
This sequence comes from Trichomycterus rosablanca, assembly GCF_030014385.1. Classification (NCBI taxonomy): domain Eukaryota; kingdom Metazoa; phylum Chordata; class Actinopteri; order Siluriformes; family Trichomycteridae; genus Trichomycterus; species Trichomycterus rosablanca. Next base: position 7,356,657 of record NC_085992.1, on the reverse strand, counting down.
CTAATCTCTGCAATATTGTTGCCCTTGAGGACTAGAGTCTGACACTCTTGGTTTTGCAGTTCTGACCCATTATCTACCATTCCAGAAGATGAGACACATAAAGCCAGTCCATATATGTCAGGCTCGTAAGATTTAAGATCAACATGTTAACAAGCTAACTGTCCTTGTCAAGTCAATCAAATGTATTTGTATAGCGCTATTTACTATAGCAGTTGTCTCAAAGCCACTTAACAGAATCCAGGACCAACAGACCAAAAACCCCTGTTGAGCCGAGGGTGACAGTGGCAAGGAAAAACTCACATCCAAGTTTTTCATAAGGCACAATGTAATTTTGCTGTGTAACTGTATCAGGAGAAAAATAAAAGACCTGGAAGAACAAAATTACTCTAGGTCTTTATGTAAAACTATAGTAATCCCATCTTAATGAGGCTTAACACATTAAGATCAGTGGCAGCTGCTGGTCTTTCAAAGAGGGGAAGCTCATTGTCGGCTTACATCATAAAATTTGTCAATTTATTTATACATAAATTCTGCCCTCCGTTGCTTTTCAAGAAAATGGCCTGTGATCCTATCGTACCAAGTAGGCGTCTTTTCCAGGGACTTGACCAGTGTCCTCTCAATGGCCAGCAAATAGCCGTCAATCAAAACGGGATTCAGCCTTTCGACTGATCCTCCAATCATCTTGCAGAAGCTCAGCATCCGGGGGCAGGACAAAATCGTGGCATTTATCCAATGACCGGCGAGTTTCAAAGCAATGAAAAAAAACGTTCCATGCAGTCCCGTTGAAGTGAATAGACGCTCAGCTTCTACGGGCAAATGCACTGACGCTACGGGAATGTATGAGAATTTAACAAAATCGAGTCAGTCGATTTGTGATAAGTAGCTGATTCTGAACGAACTCGTCTTCGAGATGAACGTGTTCTAACTCATTTGTAGTCAATGAAATGTTAACACAACATATTTGACCATTTAATTTTTGACATTTTAGGGGAAGCTGAGCTTCCCTTACGGTCTTAGAGAAATCGCCACTGATTTAGATCCCATGTACATTCTAATGAACACAGTTGTACCTTTATTCTATGATTTGTGTAATCTAAAACCTCTTAAATGCAAAAAAATTGAATGTCTACATGCTGTGAATGAGTGAATGTTTGTAAACCAGCTATTGTCATATCTGATAAGTCTATAATATCCTGTCTCAAGGTGGATTATATAAATGCACATTCTAAACAACATTCGTTAATTGTAATTAACATTAGTGTAAAACATTTTGATCTCCTTAAACAAAAAAAAATTCTGAAGGAAAATGTTTCAAATACTTGTAAAAGTGTTCTCTCTTAATCATTTCATTTTTTGGAAATGTGTGTGTGCACATGTTTTATTACCACAGGTACATCTTGCTGACTTTCTCCTGTCACACAGGTAGAAGGGAGAACATAGCCATCTGTTTCCTGGACTCCCTCTGCCGTGCTTGACGTGCAAAATAAACCATTGCATGAATATGCCAAACACTCAACACAACACATTCTTACTTTATATGTACTTAAACCTGGCATCAGTGGTGACCCGTCTCTATCTACTGTATATGTATGGCACTATACATGTGTAATAATGTTTTCTACAAGATAATGTGAAAATAATGAGGGCTCTTCTTGTAACCTAATAAAGTTGCAGTTGTTTCAGGAAATCAATATACCTGTGTGTGAAATGTTCATGTCTTTTATATGTACAGTACATATTTTTTGTGACAGATATGAAAAAAAGTACATATACATTTTTTTTTCCATTTTTATCAACAACTTTTCCTGGACAGGGCAGTAATCCCCCAGGCACAAGACAAGAATACCCTGGATTCAAACCAGATCTCAGCGTTGGTGGGCTAGAGAAACAGACTGCTGCATCACCTGAGCGTGTAGCATCTAAATCAGAGGTGTCAAACTCAAGGCCCGTCATTTGATCCGGCCCGCGAGAGCTTAAACGACTGTACGATTGTTGTGATGGTTCGAGTCGTTACAGAGACGCGCTTATTATTTAATGCGCTCCTGCGCCTTTAAAATCGGCAACTGTTGTCATCGTAGTCATGGCAACTAACTTTGACCTTCGCTAAAAGCCATGTGACTTTTACGGCAAAAGAACGCGGGGTAGCGTAGTCAATAATGTAAACAATAATAAATAAATATAAATAATTATATTGCAATATAATACCCAAGCATTGTCTGTAAGTAGTGGCGTTTATATTCTCAGTTGTTGGTAAATGTTTAGTGAGTATATCACAGCATTTTAGTTACAAATTTACCATAATTAAATACAATTGTTATCGTTACTATAGCAATTAGTATCTTTACACTAAATGCTAACTCGTTAGCGCTATTTTACGTTTGGTTAAATCTCATATTGTACCAGATGTAACACTTGACTACAGCTGTGAGCTTTTACTGTATTAAGTTCTTAATTGTTTTTATTGTTTGTATTTTTACTTCATTTTGATGCACACAGTGTATCACACAGCTGGGAAGCAAATAAACCGACTGTATTCTGAAGGGAGCTGTCTGTCTGTCTGTCTAGCTGAGAAAGGGGGATAAACTATTAGTGAGGGCAGAATGATTGTCTTACAATACACTGTAAAATCCTAAACAAACTGCATCTTTCAAAATGCAGGCTGATTTTGTGACCTGCAAAGTGACACATCCCACCAGTAGATGATGTTACACATATTTACACATGATCCTAAAATGTACAAGAAGATAAGTAAGAAAATTAAGCATAAGGAGGAAATTTAATGAAAGTGAAAACAAGTTTGTGCTTCAGGAAGATAAACCGGTGCATCTCTTGTGTTATGAGGCCGTGTCTGTGGTAAAGTAGGACAATATAAATGCAGAATTCAGCCTTTAAGAAAAACAACAGACTGCAATCACAGCAGGATACGTTACAATCGGCCCTTTGAGGGCCACAATAATGTTGATGTGGCCCTCGGTGAAAATGAGTTTGACACCCCTGATCTAAACGATAAATGAAACTCGATAAAAACGTGGCATGTACAAAAGTTTGAACAGCCTTTCTAGTTCGAGCAGGGCCGGAGTGGGCCCGTTTTTCAGCCCGGGAGTTTCATGCCCAAACCCAGCCCACTATTTCCATGGAGGAAAAATTTGAATAAATGAAACAGCAGCTAGCTCTTACAATGCCTTTTTATTGGGTATAAGTTCAGGTATATGTTGGTAAGTTAACAGAAAACACTTCACTTAAACATGTTTAATTCAATTTTCTGATTTAAAAGGTAAAAAAATTTGATAAAGATGAAAATTTATTTACATTTGTACAGGAGCAATAAGTTGAAATAAAAATAATTTGAAATTAAAATTGCATTTGTCTTCCCAACATAGAGGTGCTCTATTGTTAGGTTTACACTAAACTCTTAAGTAGCTTCACTACACGCATATTTAGTGGCTGCCTACAGCATCAAAAGCCTCCTAAGCAGTGCACTGGTTTCTATAACTTTATTAATAACGGTGTCATTGTCTATAGACATGAGACATGGCTTATCTGCTGCTCTGAGGCTAAAAAAAACAAAAACATTTCATTAAGGGTTAGCCTATTTTGCTGAATAACATAACAAGCTTGAAGTTTTTTTTGTTTTGTTTTGTTTAAACAATTTAGCCTTTATTATGATGGTGTAAAATTGATAGTGATTTAGGCTATTTGTCTCCATTTGTTAAAATAAATTAGGCTATCGTGTTGACATCTTTCTGAATGTCTGAACAATTTAACATACTGTATATCATGTATATTCTCTACGTTATATTTTACATTACAAATAACTATCTTAGTTTAAATAACTTTGTGAGACTATCCTCTACCTGTCTCTTCAGTAGTCATGGCCTCCTCGGGATCATCAGTACAGTAGCGTCGGAACAAAAACATCCCATTAATGAGTTAGGCTATTTAATATATTACACTTCAAATTATGTTTATTATTTTCAGCTTGAAACTGGATATTTGTGATTAATGGTGTGTACTGGGTTCTACAAAATAAACTACGCTAAGTTGACTTGGCTATGTTGCGCAATACCGGCTGCATGGGGTCTGTCCTCTGGAAAACAGGTCTGTTCATTTGGCACATTTGGCAGCATCTTCTTCCAACAGCTTTCTTTTTTTTTTAAGCTGGCCTTTTCGGTTCCACCTGGCCTCTTCCTGCCCTCCATCACCACCGACTGATGGTTTGCGCTTTTCTGTTGCTATATTTACTTTTACCGGCGCTCCAGAAAAGACACCTCGTGGGCCAAACCAACTTAAACATTTGGGAGGGGAGAATTCCCTCAGATGGTAGAACCCATCTAATCTACTGCGATGTAGGGGCTGCGCTGTCAGAATGGAGAATGAATGCAAGAAGAAGATTAGATGACAGATAAGTGTCAAAATTATTTTTCCCATCCAACCGGCCCAAACTCGAGACTGACATGAGCCGGCCCATCGGGAATCCTCCCGAATCTCCCGATTAGCCACTCCAGGCTTGAGTTCGAGTATTAAGTAAGTTACACTTAACTTACTTATTATGACTTACATTGTCCTTTCAGCACCTTCTCTAAACAGCTGATCTGAAAATATAAATATAAAGTTAATTAACTTTCAGATTCTGTTGTTTAAAGTATCATTAGGAACTGGCGACATTGCAGTAAGGAAAGTATCTAAAGGACGAAGGGGCACGAAAGCGTACGAAGAATCACGAAGGTGCACGAAGCAGCACGGAAACGCACGAAGACTCACACAGGCGAACGAAAGAACACGAAGGCGTTTAAAGACACAAAAGCAAACGAAAACGCACAAACTTGCGAAGCGGCAAACAGAGTAGCGCGAAAACGCACAAAGACATCAACATACAGCGCAAAACATCAGACAGACTTGCAAAACTCTCTTTATCGGGCTTCAAACCCGGCAGAAAGAACCCTGTTTTAGCCGACAATCTGGAGGGCTGTGTTTCAATCCACGCCTGAAATAGTAGCTGCCTGAATTCGTTGTGTTAGTCTGTATACGAAGCAGAAGGCTGATTAAGCGAGTTTCGGATATTGTAATCAAATGTTTAGTGTTGAGTTATTGGACGTGCCTATGTTAAAAGTCTTTACTCTTTATACAATTGATTTTAAGTATTCTGTTGACAGTTTATTGGCTCACACGTTTACACTGATGCACTGATCATGCACTCTTTTAAACAACTAGTATACTTTGGTCCCTTATATTTTACAATCATTTGTCTTGCTGTTGGCATTGTCTTAATGAAATAACCATCTTCACACGTGCAAGTCACACATGCCCATTTTACATAATGTCTTCTGTTGAAATGGGGTTTGTGCATACTACAAAGGTGTACCTAATAAAGTGCTTTATGAGTGTATTTCATATGACCATGGCTTTCCAGACTTTTGCATACTATTTTATATAGACACAGTTTTGTTGCCACAGTGGCATCACAGAGTCAGCTGTAGCCTAGTGGTTAAGTGATCAGAGGGTCGCTGGTTCAAGCCCCACCACTGCCAGGTTGCTGCTGTTGGGCCCTTGAGAAAGGCCCTTAACCCTCAATTGCTCAGACTGTATACTGTAACAGTAATGTAAGTCACTTTGGATAAAGGCGTCTGCTGAAAATGTAAATGCATCAATCCATTTTCAAAGTATTTTGTCTTTGACTGTGGGGATCATCTGACAGACGTTTTTGGGAATCTATGTGATAAGTAGCTAAATTCATTGTATTAGTTGAGTGTTACTGTTGCCTGTACTTAAATACAGTAACAAACACCAGTTTAGCTTCTCGGTTTTTTCACTCCTGGTCTGCATATAAAGTGTGATTCTGAAAGACTTGTAAACACAAAATTCTGGATGAATATGACCTCTTGACTGTGTGAAGTGTATTTACACAATAAACTGCATGTGGTCAAGATTTCACATTCAGCCAGAATGTTGTGTAAATGTGAGAATTCTTTGCAGGCAGTACAGTTTGCTACAGTGGGCACATTCAGCGAGGCATTGAATTAAGTGAATTAGGTGAACTCGAGTGCTCCCGCTGAGTGGAGTGCACTGGGGTGTGTTAAGCGGTGAAGTGAGCTAATTAGGAGTGACAGAATGAGGCAGCAGCCAGTTGTAGTAATGGTGTAATCTGTATAGCTCATAGTTTTGCTCTGTGACTTGCTGACCCACAGTGTGTGAGTTTATTTGGATCCCACTGTGCTGTAGTTAGCCTTATCAGAGCTTTATACCATGACATGAAACCACACACTGTAACTAGTAACCACATTTGTCAACTATGAGTATTGGCTAAACTATTTGCTGCAAGTAAATGACAGCAGCAGACTTGTGGACAGTTTGTGTTTTGCCAAAATCTCACTTATCCAATCCAATACCGATCCATGTTTCAGGCCAGTGTTGGCACTAATACCTATACTCATTACTAGGTAGGTATAAAGGTATAACTTAAATTAATATAAACAGTTTTATAAAATTTAAATGGAAAGAATATAAAATATCCTTTATAAAATTGTTTTGTACTTTAATTAACATAATCATAATTACTGAAAATATGAAAGAAGTCCAACATTTAATTAGTCAATAATTGTAAGAAAATGTAAACAACCACATACTTCTTTAACCTGCTTTTACTCTGTTCTTCAATGGTCAGGACCCCCACAAGACCACCACAGAGCAGGTATTATTTAGGTGGTGGATGATTCTCAGCACTGTAGTGACACTGACATGGTGGTGGTGTGTTAGTGTGTTGTGCTGGTATGAGTGGATCAGACACAGCAGCGCTGCTGGAGTTTTTAAATACCGTGTCCACTCACTGTCCACTCTATTAGACACTCCTACCTAGTTGGTCCACCTCGTAGATGTAAAGTCAGAGACGATCGCTCATCTATTGCTGCTGTTGGAGTTGGTCATCTTCTAGACCTTCATCAGTGGTCACAGGACGCTGCCCACACGGCGCTGTTGGCTGGATATTTTTGGTTGGTGGACTATTCTCAGTCCAGCAGTGAGGGCGGCACGGTGACTAATTGGGTAGCACTGTTGCCTCACAGCAAGAAGGTCCTGGGTTCGATCCCCAGGTGGGGCGGTCCGGGTCCTTTCTCTGGAGAGATACAAAATTGTCCATGACTGTGTTCAATATAACCTTGTGAACTGATGAAACCTTGTGTAATGAGTAACTACCGTTTCTGTCATGAATGTAACCAAAGTGTAAAACATGACGTTAAAATCCTAATAAACAAACAAACAGTCCAGCAGTGACAGTGAGGTGTTTAAAAACTCCAGCAGCGCTGCTGTGTCTGATCCACTCATACCAGCACAACACACACTAACACACCACCACCATGTCAGTGTCACTGCAGTGCTGAGAATGATCCACCACCTAGTGGTCCTGGGAGAGTCCTGACCATTGAAGAACAGCATGAAAGGGGGCTAACAAAGCATGCAGAGAAACAGATGGACTACAGTCAGTAATTGTAGAACTTCAAAGTATTTCTATTTGGTAAGTGGAGCTGATAAAATGGACAGTGAGTGTAGAAACAAGGAGGTGGTTTTAATGTTATGGCTGATCGGTGTATTATCATTAAACAGCCATCAGTAGCTTGATTCAGTTGTGTATTATGAGGTCAACAAATACAGGTCAATAAATAAGTGGACTGACTTCATAAACTGTTAGAAACCTTTAATTTGCCAACAGTAAGGAGCATGATTGAATCAGCAATTTGTTTTCTAAGGATCACAGCAGATTTACAGTACAATTACATGCCGACATGTAAATCTATGCCCACAAACTATTTGAAAATGTGCCAGAGGACAGGACACAATTCCTAGAGCCTGTCAGTGGAACTAAACTTTACTGACAATCACTTCCATTTTCACTGAAAAGACAAGAGTGATCTCTATTTCTCGCTTCCTTTGAACACTTTCTCTAATCTGTCTCATCTCTTTCACGCTCTCCTGGGAGCAGTTGTTGAAATGAAAACGTTGCAGCAACCGTAAGTGATGAAGTGAAGGACGTTTGAAGAAGCTGGAGAACAGGAGTTTAATTTCCATGGTGCGCTCAACCCTCTGGCACCCCTGCTGTGATCAAGGGAAAGGTGCTTTGTTTTCTCTGGTGGTGGAAGAACTGAAAGCAATGTGTTTACCAAGCACTAGAAATAAATTATAGTGTTCATTGTGCTCCTGTGCTGAAATGAGTACAGTAGTTGAACGTGTAACATAAACTAATATAGATATGGAGTATTAAAATACTGTTTGTATTAAATATGTTTTCACTGACCACTTAGAAACATGCTTATTTATGTATTTATCCTATCAGGGCACAAGGCATCTCAGAGCATTAAGGTAAATGGGTTATGAAGATAGAAAACCACATGTATCTCTGTCAGCCTAGAATGGAAATCTAAGCCTGCAGTGGGTGAAAGCTCACTCTAACTAACTAATTTATTTATTTATTTATATTTTAACGTCATGTTTTACACACTCTGATTACATTAATGACAGGACAGGTAGGTAATTGTTACACAAGATTCATCAGTTCACAAGTTTTAATGTCAAATACAGTCATGGACAATTTTGCATCTCCAATTCACCTCACTTGCATGTCTTTGGACTGTGGGAGGAAACCGGAGCTCCTGGAGGAAACCCACGCAAACACACACAGACTGTCCCACCCAGGACCTTCTTGCTGTGAGGCGATTTTCAGCATTTAGCAGACGCTTTCATCCAAAGCGACATACAATTTTGACTGAACATATTCTTTTTTTAATTTTTTTGAGCAATTGAGGGTTAAGGACCTTGCTCAGGGGCCCAACAGTGGCGACCTGGCGGTGGTGGGGCTTGAACTAGGAGCTCATGGGCCCCAGTGCAAAAAAATATTTTGGGCCCCCTCAACAAATGTCACATATATATATACTGTATATACAGTGTATCACAAAAGTGAGTACACCCCTCACATTTCTGCAGATATTTAAGTATATCTTTTCATGGGACAACACTGACAAAATGACACTTTGACACAATGAAAAGTAGTCTGTGTGCAGCTTATATAACAGTGTAAATTTATTCTTCCCTCAAAATAACTCAATATACAGCCAATAATGTCCAAACCACCGGCAACAAAAGTGAGTACACCCCTAAGAGACTACACCCCTAAATGTCCAAATTGAACACTGCTTGTCATTTTCCCTCCAAAATGTCATGTGATTTGTTAGTGTTACTAGGTCTCAGGTGTGCATAGGGAGCAGGTGTGTTCAATTTAGTAGTACAGCTCTCACACTCTCTCATACTGGCCACTGAAAGTTCCAACATGGCACCTCATGGCAAAGAACTCTCTGAGGATCTTAAAAGACGAATTGTTGCACTACATGAAGATGGCCAAGGCTACAAGAAGATTGCCAACACCCTGAAACTGAGCTGCAGCACAGTGGCCAAGATCATCCAGCGTTTTAAAAGAGCAGGGTCCACTCAGAACAGACCTCGCGTTGGTCGTCCAAAGAAGCTGAGTGCACGAGCTCAGCGTCACATCCAACTGCTGTCTTTGAAAGATAGGCGCAGGAGTGCTGTCAGCATTGCTGCAGATATTGAAAAGGTGGGGGGTCAGCCTGTCAGTGCTCAGACCATACGCCGCACACTACATCAAATTGGTCTGCATGGCTGTCACCCCAGAAGGAAGCCTCTTCTGAAGTCTCTACACAAGAAAGCCCGCAAACAGTTTGCTGAAGACATGTCAACAAAGGACATGGATTACTGGAACCATGTCCTATGGTCTGATGAGACCAAGATTAATTTGTTTGGTTCAGATGGTCTCAAGCATGTGTGGTGGCAATCAGGTGAGGAGTACAAAGAAAAGTGTGTCATGCCTACAGTCAAGCATGGTGGTGGGAATGCCATGGTCTGGGGCTGCATGAGTGCAGCAGGTGTTGGGGAGTTACATTTCATTGAGGGACACATGAACTCCAATATGTACTGTGAAATACTGAAGCAGAGCATGATCCCCTCCCTCCGGAAACTGGGTCGCAGGGCAGTGTTCCAGCATGATAATGACCCCAAACACACCTCTAAGACGACCACTGCTTTATTGAAGAGGCTGAGGGTAAAGGTGATGGACTGGCCAAGCATGTCTCCAGACCTAAACCCAATAGAACATCTTTGGGGCATCCTCAAGCGGAAGGTGGGGGAGCGCAAAGTCTCGAATATCCGCCAGCTCCGTGATGTCGTCATGGAGGAGTGGAAAAGCATTCCAGTGGCAACCTGTGAAGCTCTGGTAAACTCCATGCCCAGGAGAGTTAAGGCAGTTCTGGGAAATAATGGTGGCCACACAAAATATTGACACTTCGGGAACTTTCACTAAGGGGTGTACTCACTTTTGTTGCCGGTGGTTTAGAGATTAATGGCTGTATATTGAGTTATTTTGAGGGAAGAATAAATTTACACTGTTATATAAGCTGCACACAGACTACTTTTCATTGTGTCAAAGTGTCATTTTGTCAGTGTTGTCCCATGAAAAGATATACTTAAATATCTGCAGAAATGTGAGGGGTGTACTCACTTTTGTGATACACTGTATATTTGTTTTATTACATATATATATATATCATTGTTTGCTATATATTTTCTGTTTGGCTTGCCATAATACATGAGTAATACGTGCAGCCAATGGGGGGGCAGTGAGGTGGGTGGTTGAGTTCATGTTTTGGAGGCCCCTCCCCCTGCCATGGGCCCCAGTGCACCTGCCCCCCTGCACCCCCTGTAGTTACGCCACTGCTTCTGAGTACTAGTCCAGTACCTTAACCACTGGGCTAACACCGTGCCTACCTCACTCTAACTAAACAGCTGAAGATTGTTTTCTAATTTCTAGTCATCAGTTTTCCTGATCAGAGTCATAGTGGGTCTGATTTATTTGGCAAGAGGTAGAAAACACACAGGACAGGTTGCCAGTCCATCACAGGGCAACACACTCACAATTTCTAGAAGCACCAGTTGACATGACTGCATGTTATTGGACCAGAGGAAACCCATGTGGATACAGGAGGAACATGCAAACTCCACACACACAAAAAAACTCCTGGGCATCTGGCCTGGAAATCAAACTCTGGCAGTTCTGTGAGACGACAGCACTACCCACTGTGCCACCATGCTGCCTCACACCTTTTTTGCTGCAATATGCATTTCTCCAAAGATTATGGTGGAGATTTGCAAACAAAAAAAAACATTATGGGATTTCCAAGAACACCTTTATACCAAAAACTATGCTAGGTAAGCCAGAGGAAAGCCTTTTCTTTACTCAAAACAACCTTATGCCCAATGCCAAATTTAGTGAAGAATCTGGGAGGTTGCCAAGAATTGTAACATTAATTTCTTAGTAGAAAGAGACACTTGAAGTTACTTTCATTGTCAGATTAGGCTAATTAACCACACAGACAGTCCCTTTTTTTACCAATAATCCTGTAGCTGACTATGTGAGCTGCAAATAAAAGAATTAAAAATTGTAAAGCTTTAATAAATTTCTGCCCCATGCCGTTATGCCCACTCCTTAAAACTTTGCTTGAATTGTAAACAGGAAGCTGCCAAAACTGTGCTCATCATAAAGACATACATTCATTTACAGTATGTACACAATGGGAAGCTCAGAAAAAGATGCATTTTAAAAAGGTCAGCGAGAGGTTACCAGCTCCATTGTTTCCACTGAAAGTATACTGAACTGTGCTGACTTTCGTTAAACCAGGTCATGAGAAATAATTTCCACCCCATCGAGTTAAAACTGCACACCCCCTTTTTACTGCAGACTGTATTGAAAACTGTATGAGACTAAGTATACAGACTTTGATATTAATTATAAAGATTGATGCTTTGCTTTGTTATAATATCAAACAGTGCAAATGAGTATGTGCTGTATATTTAAAGCTGAATACTAAAGCTCCCGACAGTGAAACTTACACATCGTTGTCTGATCACACCGAAAGCTGTGTGTACTCTCTGCTCAGACACACGTACCCGTGATGTTAGCACCACTATTTATAGACTGTATAAGACTGAATTTAATCACAAGACTAAAAGTCTTCTCTGTCCATGCAGTTTTGTTCTGTACTAGTTTCAGCATTTCACAAATATGTACATGTGACCAGAATCATTTCTGATTTCTGCTGTTGTTAAGAGCTAGAAACTAAAAATATGTTCTATGTGAGTGCTGCAAGCTGTCATCATTCTGCAAGTATAACGTTTGGTTTCAGTTCCTCGTGTGGTCGAGAGTGTAGACATCCCCTGAAACTGAACACAGCTGTTGTATGACAGAAGCTGAGTTTCGGCTGCCTTGTTCATATGACTGTCTTATCTTTTTTTTTTAATAGCAAAAGTGAAAGAAACCACACAACAAATATTTAAAATATAAAGTGGTTTATTAAAAAAGAGATTTACTTCACAACAAAATAAATAACAAAAGCATAACATTTTAATTCGGAAAAGAGTTAGGCGCTCGAGTGGGGCAGTGATATAATCTGCCAGATACCAGCTGGCTGCTGACACAAACGTGACTGGCTGTGCCTGTGGGACAGGTGTTTGGGTTGGGGACAAAACAAGTTCCTTACTGCTGCTGCAAGTTTGGCCTCTGCTGGTCGAGGTGCCTGCATGTGAGATGATTGACAGATTGTATCCCCCCCTCTGTATTCCTTACTGTAAATATTTTATGTTACATTTGAAAACAAATACACTTAAGAAATAATACAGCAGCATTATTTGTATGCAAATAAATAACATATGTATTTAAATATATTTATTAATTGGCCAATTAATTGGCAGCAGTAAAATATGCTAGCACACCAGAGCTGGGATTTCGAATACATCGTATCAAATCTCAGCTCTGCCATCCGGCTGGATGGCTACATGAAAAACGATTGGCTGTTGTTCACAGGGTGGGACGAGCCGGACCAAGGTTCCTCATAACTGGTTCAATTACGACCTCTGCTGGCTGATTGATGGCGCCTGCAAGGAGTTGAGGGATAATACTGATCAGGGTGTGGCTCTTCATACACAAAGCTGATCCGCATATGAACTCGCCTCGTGCAGGTAAAAGATACAGTCGGCTACTGCACGTGTCGGAGGGGGTGTGCGTCAGTTGCGAAGCTCCTCAGTCTGCAGTGGAGGGTTGTATCGGTAGAGGTGAAGTGTAGCGCAATCAGGGTAATTGGATACGACTAGATTGGGGGGGGGGGGGGATTTAAGAAATGAAAAGAAAAAATATATATATACATTTACTAATTAAAGGACAAAGTGGGAGATTGTTATTAAAACACTTAACCATTACATAATAGCTGCGACTGAATTTCTTACATGCACAATTTCTTGTTATTGTCACATCTGCCTTTTATTACTATTTTCTCTTTTCTGGTCTCTCAGTGCAAACTGCATTTCAGTACTCCCGTTCACCGGAATGATGTTCACCTGTAAAGAAGAGACACTACCATCAAAAAAAATAGCAGCAGCGACTGACAACAACATTAACTGACTTACTGGATTTTTTACATTTTTGTAAAAGAAAACACATATTTTTGGCCAAAATGAAAGTTTGTGGGTGCTTTTAATATGAAGAATTCTATTGGGCACTAAAAATATTTAGTTAAGTATACATAATCTTTGTTTACTTCGGTTATCAGCTTTTACAGCCAACAAGGTTCTTGGATGTTTGACCACTGAAAACAGATGGTAACACTACCACCAACATGCTTGATGGTAGGTACAGTTGAGTTTTCTCATTCTCAGCAATGAATTCTAGCTTTGAGGTGGTAATTTGGGATTAAGGGCATAAAAAAAATTTTAAAGGTTGAAAATATGTGGAAAAGGTCGAAAATTCATTCCAAATTTTCTTCTACCCCAAAATCAGTATCTACTGCACAATTTAAATTATAATTGTTATTTAAATAATTAATACCACTGTGTTAAATTATTAGTTTGACCAAATATTGTAATTACACAAATTTACACCAAAGTAATAATGAAAGCAATATTTAAAAAGCACCAAACATGTCTTGGCTGACAAGAAAAAGAAAAAAGTTTGTAAAAACTGTTCATTTACAAGCGTCTGGTTTCAAAAAACGCTTCTATTTAAGTATATGACTAAAAATAAATGTTATCACTTGACAAAGTAAAACACCAAACAAAAGCACAAATTCTTATAACCTCATTATGTCTGCTATTTTTGGCTAAACTTTAATAAAAACACAGGCGCTGTAAATATAGTTCCCCTGCCATTGCCAGGGACAGTCTGCCACCTTGTGGATTACGTGGGAGCAGCAGGATTTTATGACGTCAGAAGATACTGTAGTTGACTAAGATAATTGTGGTAGGAGAAGGGTGGGAACCACAGAACAGGCAGACATGCATAACCAGTGCTCTCTAATCAGCTTAGAAAAGGAAATTAATCAGCACAGCACACTTCACAACAAGCTGTACAATAATTCACAGTCTATACACAGACATACAACTATTCAAAAAACGTTTGATTTAAGATAATGACCACAGTCAAATTTACCAAAGCAGAAAATGCAGATAAAAAATCTTTTTAAACTGAGAGACAGATAAAATAACTAAAAATGGGTTTGTAAAAGGAACTAAACCTAACTGACTGAAGGAAATGAGCAAGTGGGCCACCCATCGGATGGGTGCTTCTGTGCATTTCAGTTAGTATAAATAGCCATTTCCTCTTAGGCCACTCTGTCGCCGTGACAACTGCCCTGCCTGGACAAGACCACTAGAAGGCATTCGGAGTTGTCCCACCCTCCCGAGTCAGAAAGCTTAAGAACGAGCCTGTAGCCTCACCTCCTGCCCCAAAAACAACCAGTACAATGGAGCACCACTTCCTCCGAGTCTTACAGACCACACCCACCTACACACTGGCCTTTATATACACAGAGAACAGGAACTTCTTGTTGTCCAACAAGGTTTTCATTCATGAAGATCGTACTGAATGTAAAGTAGTAGTACAGCATTTAGAAGTACATCAAACGGTCAAGTGTCCAATCCTGTTCAATTAGCATGTTTCTGAGGTGCATCATCACGTCTAAAATGAAGCTGATTGGGTGGAGAAATGTCTTAAAAGGGCAATTCACAAAGCCACTTTTTATCGGTCATAGAATAATTTTTTGGGGTCTGCTTGCAGATAGAGCATGTACAGGGTGTTAATATGAGACTGACTGTAGGTATAAACAGTCCTTTATTTTGCAGTTAGCAATTTTGCCATAATTGGACAGTCTTAATCCTTTAATAAATAATAAAATACACTTTCAGAGCTGGTTTCCAAGACCTTAATTCATCCTAGGCTTTGACTAAATTTGAAATTACTTCCATGTCACTAAAAGCTAACCCAAGTTGTCTGATTTTCACTTGGCCGACTTCATAAACATAATTATGAGTCTTGCCGACACAGCAACGTGTAGGAGAGGTTCATGGCTTGTTCTTCCTTGAATCACTGTTGGTGGGTCCTCACCACAACTGCCTGTGACCACCCCTTGCTGTTTTGGACATAATATTGGTGGCACGGTGGCTCATTGGGTAGCACTGTCTTCTCACAGCAAGAAGATCCTGGGTTCGATCCCCAGGTGGGGTGGTCCGGGTCCTTTCTGTGTGGAGTTTGCATGTTCTCCTTGTGTCTGCATGGGTTTCCTCCCACAGATACAAAATTGTCCACGACTGTGTTTGATATTAAACTTGTGAACTGGTGAATCTTGTGTAACGAGGAACTACCGTCTGTCATTAATGTAATTAAAGTGTGTAAAACATGACGTTAAAATCCTAATATAATATAATTATATTAATACATAATTTTGCCCTTTTTTAAGTTGCTCAAAGCCCATATCTGCTGCATTTAACATGTGTACTATGAGTTACTACGATCAGTCCAGCCTTTAATATGTCCCTGACTGTGACATGCAAAAATATTATGGAACAGAAAACATTGTGGGGGTGGCCTAATGTTTCGGTTCAATATATGATGTTTCCTTACAAAAATGCATTCAATATTGTCAGCATTACGAGCTAAAATTGTCAGACCATGACCTGTACTTCCCATGTAAACAGTGCACCAGTAAACAGTTCAACAAAATAAATAGGGGCCCCAATGCTAAACACCCAGTTCAGTATAACACTGCTATTATTTACAGTAAGTAAACTGACTAAAAGGAAAGAAAGAGCACTAAAGAGACTCAATCATCTCTTACTCCTAATCATGAAAGTCTTTTGTATCCACAAAGTAAGAAAAAATTTTAATGCTGTGGCAAAGAATTCTTCTCTGCGTCCATGGTATCTGTAAGCCAGAGAGTGCAAACACCCCACTCCCAGCCATATCTAGCCTCCAGCTGAGAGTGTAGGATGTTTACACCCCCTGAGACTCATGTGGCGTAAGTGGAGATGGCATAATATTAAAAAAAATTTACTAAACATATCTGCAAACTAAGTTAAAAAAAAATTACTTGTGGCCAGACTACAGAAGGTAACGAAATGTTCAACAGTGGACAGTACTAAATAAAAATAATTACTAAAAATGAGTACTATAAAATTAATCCCAGTCACAAACATCTATTGAGGGTTCAAGGCAACTGAAGAAAAAGTGAAGGCTTTTAGCAGGACGTGGAAACAAAGTAGGTAAAAGCGTCATTTCCATGCCCTTCAGAAATCTGCTCTCTGATTATCACAGTCTTTAAGATGACCGGTACTTTCTATTAATAAAGCCACATTCTTTAGTGCTCTGGCCAGCTGAGTGACCAAACAGATTTATTGTTTGTTTTTGAAAGGGTAAAAATGGGGAAGTGCAGACGCTTTGGCTGTTCTCCTACAGCAGACTTACATCATCAGGCAGGCCAGTGCTACTCTCATGGCACCTGTCCAGCGTCCCGCTTCTCTTGAGGATGTGACCACTCCCAGACCTTGTGAACCCATTTATAAAAGTGCTGGAATTCTTGGGCCTGGTTTCCTTTTACTGGACAAGTGCTCTATCTTGCTTATTCCACTCGAGCTTATCTCTCGTCTCTGCCGCCACCCCACCACCGATCAAGGAGGGACAAACTTCTGACACACGTGCAGCAGCCGGCCACTTCTTTTCACCAGCCAGGGATAGGGTCTTACAGAACACAGTATAGTGTGCAGAGAGCAACACACTGACACCAGCGATCAGCTGCACTACCGTGCAGGTACTTTGATCAGCAGTGCCAGCAAACATCCCTGATGACTTTTTCTCCCAACTGGGTGACTGGTGTTTTACCCAAGTGGGGAATCGGGTAAAAGCTGTCCAGAGTGCTGAAACCAGGCGCTTAATTTGAAAAAAATCTATATTATTTATATTATTTATAGTAATTTTCATGCACCACTTGATCCTTGTCAGGACTGGCTACAAGTCAGGAATAAATCCTGGAAAGTTTGGCAGTTTATTGCAGGGCATCACACACCTACATCTCTTCTCACACTGAGGCAATCTGGAGCAAATAATACAACTTCTGCACATTTCAAGTTGAGAGGAAACTGAAGATTCATTAAACAACTAAGATTCATAGAAATTTCATACAATAGACTGTAGAATATATAACAGAGCTGAGTTAACTATAAGCAAAGCAAAATAACCCACACAATAACCCCATTTATGCAAACATGCATCCAACTGAATTATCCTACATGAAGAAAAACAAAATTAATACTAAACAAAGAAGTGAACTCTCTCGTCAACTGCAGAAAGCACCTTTAGATTCTGATCAGTCAATTCCTAAATTATAATTAAACTAAGTTATCCAATAGGATCTGACTGTGATGATAACAGCTAAACATTAATGTGTGTAATCTGTTTTAGAGTGGAGAAGTGTCATGCTACAGTATCCCATTTCTGTGGCAGTCATTGCACCTACTATGGGAGACTCAGGCTGGTAGTAAAATAGAGAAGTTGATGTGATACAGACTTTACAGGCCTTTTAAACAGCAAAGGCATCAACTCAGATTTAACTCCACAGGTGCATGGAATGTGTTTTAAAGGGCTTGAGGTGTTAATCCGACACAAACGGCATGCCACTGCCCCTAGGTTGACATTTAGCCTCCGGAGTTAGAACCCGGTCCATGGTTCACTGCTGTGCCCTTCTGCTTGCATGATTATATCCTGTCTCCAGAGCCTGTTTGATGATCTAATCCCAGAAGGAGCTACTTTAACCTGCGTGAGACTTAATGACTTGCTTAACTAATAGTTTCAAACCATAAATCTGAGAATCTTCTTGTGTGTCACAATCATGTATTATAACCATGTGATTTAAGATGAATTTTTATTTAAAGTAAAAAATCATTAAAAGAACTGTCCCAGATGACCCCAAGTTAAGAGTCAAAGCCTTATTATTCAAATGTGAGTTATTTAATTAAAACATAGGTGGACAATCCTGTGAATGATTAAGTTCAGGTGTTTGTCACACCCATTGCTAACAGTTGTAAAAAATCAATTACATGCTTCCAACATTTGGGGAAGACCTTTTCAATTTCACCATGACTGACTGATTCTGAACAAAGCAAGGTCCATTGTTGAAACTGTTCTAACCACAATCAATAATACAGTAATACAATTTCCCATAAAGATGAAGAGCCCAACAAGCTCATGGCCAGGTGTCCACATACATTTGGCCCTATAATGTAGATTAAAGTTTACTCATTTTTGGGAATGGCTTAACCTAACTAGTAACACTAGACCTAAGGCATGAAAACACTCTAAACAGGAAATCAGTGCATTGCAGGGTATCAAACACGTTAGGACTTCGATTTTAACCAATTTGACATCTTCAATTTTTGTGAGGAAAAAATCCAAGAATCTGTATAAAACAGGTCAGCACAACATGAGACAGCACAAGCGTTGACACAAGTAACAAATACACATTTATTCATTTTTACTGTACTGATTTAAGGACTGGTAACAGGGTGATAAACATTCTACACTGGACAGGACACCAGGCACTGAAAGTCATGACACCAGGCACTGAAAGTTATTTCCTCTCCCTGATATACAGGGACAATTTTGACTAGCTAATTTAAATACTTTTCTACTCCTTACCATGAGTTTTAGAGGTGGTAATGGCAGTTGGCTGCTGCAAACATCCGACTGAAAGCTCAATTTTAAGCACCAGCTTCCAGTCAAGGATGTTTACAGTAGCCTGTACTGCCAGTGGCATGAAGTTTCTCCCCAACCATCAGTCTATACATCACTGCTGCATGAATTCCACCAGCCAACCCAACATATTTTTAAGCACAACTTCTCAGAAAACAAATTATGTTTACCTGGACATAGTATTTAAAATTACAGTACGAAATCAAACATCATATTGTTTTTTATGTTGAATGGCTCTGTGGAAATATAATCAACACCTTTGTCAAGGACTTTCCTTTAAGCTGTGTGATGCTGTTTTTCCATCAGACACTATGAATGCCGCCTGCAATGTGGGCAGAATTGTATTTACATTAAAAACAATAGAGTCAGTGGAAGGAGTTTGTTTTGCCATGACACTCGTACAAAGGTCAAACCCCCTGCAGGCCCAAAGCATTTCTATTACATATACACACACATGTATACATACACACATGTATATATATATACACACACACACAAACACGCATAACCTGATTCGTGCCAACTTAATCAGTTCTGAGTCACGATCACAATGGACATATCTCGTTTACCATCTTAATGACACTATTATGGCTATTATAAGCTTAGCTTCCAATTTTAAACTCAGCCCTCCCTACAGCCAGTCATCCCAGCTCTGTGAATTTAACTTCTCCAGTGTAATCAAGGAGAACTGTCCAGTCATCAACATTGTGTAGAGGAGTAGAGGAGGGGAGATAGATACAGAAAAGATAGTCACACTTGGATTTCCCAATCAATTGAACAGCCTTTTAATTTAATTTTATTTATTAGGATTTTAACATCATGTTTTACACTTTGGTTACATTCATGACAGAAATGGTAGTTATTCGTTACACAAGATTCATCAGTTCACAAGTTTGTCAAACACAGTCATGGACAATTTTGTATCTCCAATTCACCTCACTTGCATGTTTTTGGACTGTGGGAGGAAACCAGAGCTCCCAGAGGAAACCCAAGCAGACATGGGGAGAACATGCAAACTTCGCCTTTTATTTACTGTATTATTACAATATAGTAGGTTTTAATAGCCGAGACACTTATCAGTCCACCTGCATACCTGAGGCCTGACCAAACCAGTTTGTAATAGCTGGAATTTGCACTTGACATCACTTGACTTTTATTTTAATGGGATTTGGGATGAAGCACTTATGTTTTGTTAAACTTTGACCCACTTTAAGTCTGTAATCAATAGCACCAATATTGTGACATTTGTCATGATATTAATCTCATAAATTTGTTCACATGTAAGGCATGTCACTGGCTTTTTTTTATACTTCCCAATTCCTGTGTGAACAATAACTGCATATTTACATAATGTACAGTAGGTTTACAATATTTCCAGCTGGGTGTCTATTGTGTACAGTTTCTCCAGTGTGTGGAGGCATTCAAACGCGTTGGCTTGGTCTCTCTCTCCCTCTCTCTCTCTCACACACACACTTAGTGAAACTCCCAGGGTCCCATATCCCTCCCAGTTTTAGGTCACGGCAGGAACAAAGCAAACTTTATCAGAACAGTACAATCCCACATTCCGCAGATTCTTAGCACTTGGCAACCGTATCGCACACAGTATGGCAGAGGGGGAAGGGTGCAAGAGGAGAACTAGAGGGAGCAAAATTAAGAGGAATCCCACTGCCTCGCCTGAGTGGTCACACAGTTAGGGAACACTAATGTCAATGGTGTAGTTAGCGCTCATGTCGAAAAATGTAAAAGAAAAAAAAAAGTATCATGCATCCACACTTCTCTCTCCTGGTTCTCTCTAGTCCTGTTCTGTTTTTCTTAACTGACCTAGCACCCTATCAATCACAGAAACGACTAGTGGTAATCTATCAAGTAATGATTTCTCATTATCCATGTAACAATGGATTATGGAGTCCTGAAGACCTGGGTTCCATTTCTGCCTCAGATCACTTTCTGCCAAAATAATTTTAAATATTCTTCTTATGTGTGCTGAGATCATCTAGTTTCATCCCACGACCAAAAAAAATGCAAAAGTTGGATTGGCCAGTCTAAATTGCACCTTGGTGCGAGTGCAGGAATGCGTTTTGTGGGCCCGGTATTTCCAGGTGACACCAGATCCACTATAAGTCTGACCAGGATGAAGCAGTTTAATAAAAATTAATAAAGCCTTCTTGAAGGTCATCTTAACTCTAAGCTCCTAAAGGTTTGCTTTATTGTCTTATACCTAATAGATCTTACACCACAGATATCGTGTGTTTTATCAAGGTGGTGTGATTTGTCGTGTTAACAGTGAAACCCACTTTGTTTATTATATGCCTTTACTGCAAAGTCAAAGCAAAGTCACAGAGCTTCTCTACACTAGCTGTGCAACAGTTCAACTCCCTCTGCACTGAATCTTACTCCTTTCACACAGTTCTTTCTATCAGGAATGCTGTAAAAGTGAAAGATAATAAATAGTCTTAAGCTATGCGGCCGTTTGGCTTGGCTCTTATAATGCTCCAGCGAATCCTGAGATACAAAATTATTGTGAAGTATTTGTCCTTTATAAAAATAAAATAAAAAAAAATCACCATGTTTTCTAAAAATGGACACTCAAGGTAAGATATACAAAGAGAATAATAACACTAACAATAAGCATGAGAATTGTGCATTGTTCGTGTATAGCGGTTTCTTTGTTCCTATTTTTGTTGTATTAATTGTCACTATGATGATTGTACAGCACTTTGGTTAACAGCTGTTGCTTTTGATGTGCTCTAGAAATAAACTGACATTGACACAGCTATTATCTATTCAGTGCAAGCCAGAAAATCAAAAGCATCATTACACAGAGCACGCAACATAGCCAATGTTTATTTCCTAATCCAGACTTGATATGAAATCTGCCATTAACCTTCCTGTGTCACATTTTTTTCCTGCCAGAAGTGCTTTCACAACTGTTTGGACTCTGAGAATGAATATTCTCTCAACCATTTATTAAGTCAGATACACTGTTTATGCTGGTGGCATACTACTGACATTTGTTAACACAAAAACATGGTATAGACTTATCTGTTTAGACTAATGATGTAGTATACACACATCTGTTGTCAGTAATAATGCAGCACCGACATCTGTCTAATAGCAATGCAGTACATATTTACTGTGCTCAGTACAGTTACATTTTTGGCATTTAGCAGACACTTTTATTCAGTGACTTACAGTATGGTGACAGTATACAGTCTAAACAAGTGAGGATTGAGGGCCTTGCTCAAGGGCCTAACAGTGGCAACCTAGCAGTGGTGGGGCTTGAACCAGTGACCTTTTGATTACTAGTCTTGTCCCTTAACCTCTAGGCTATAACTGCCCAGTAGGCTATAAATACTCAGTAGAACATTGGTAAACGGGGTAGAATTTTTTAACATACAAAGTACAAAGAGTAGATTACAGCAGGCTCAAACAGGGCATACGGGGGAAAAAAAACTTGGAGACAGCACACACTGAAATGATTAGGTGAATCTTTGTAAACTATAATGCTTTTGTTTAACTGAATTAGTCTTTTAAGATGCAACATTAAAATGAAATTTGCTTTTAATTATTTTCATTCAGGCTTAGTTTTAAGTGAATGAGTGTTTCTACATTTGTAAGAGCTATTTTTATTAGGAAGTAATTAAAATTAAAATTACTAAAGGAAAGCTGTAAAAACAAACTGCAAATTTACACACACAGGAACATTTTGCACATTTTGTTCACTCATTTGCCTTTTTCTAAAAACCCAAACATGCCTGAAGTAAGCATCAGATGAGTGCTAGTCGCTCTGACCTTGTGAGAGGTCACAATCTTGTGTGCTTATGCGCCGCTTAAGCACAAAGGCCCGATTCCAGGCACGAAATGCACAGTAACAGAAGAAGTCATCCATGTCACTAGTACACTTATTAACAGACCTTGCTCTCAGAGGTCAGGAACAAGTATGCTGTTGTATTCTTTTAGAGGTTCCTCTTCCCACGACAGAACAGCAACATGGGAAGACAAATGTAGACTAAGCAAAAAATGTTTAATTTCAGGTTCCAAAGTCCATGTTAAAATGGCAGGTCCTGGTTCTGGTAGAACAAAAATCAGGCCTTCATCAAGAATGCCCCAAATGACTACCTAGTGATTTCTGATTGGGTGTTAATGCAGCTCTCTATGTAATTAGACTTAACTAAAATTTAATAATTAAAGAGTTGGAGTAAGCAGTTCTGGAAAGCCAGACTCCCTCATTCCTGAGCCAAGACAGGAAGTGTGCCTATTTCCATGGGAACACTCCCAAAAAAAGCCAACTTTCCACATGCACAGGAAGCTTCTTACTTGACTTAAAGAAACAAATGACTTACAGCCCACTCTTTTTTAATTCTCTCACAGAGGCAGATTTGGTGTACTTTGTATATTTTTTATGCAGACTACTGCACCACATGCTTGCGTCTTTACACTTAAATGTTTAGAAACGTTTAATTCATTGCATAATCTGTAAGTAAATGTACATCCTGTCCTCTGAGGAAATTAGAGGAAAAGGTCACATAGCAGGGCAGATCATGCAATTGCAGGCAACTGTGATATCTGCACGCCTCCAGACATGACTGACTTTTCTTTAGGTTAAGCAGCAGAATTTTTTAGAATCATTTTATGTGTCATATATGTATAGATAAATATACAGATGTAAAGTACAACTACATTCTTTCTTCGCATATGCCAGCCTGTTTGAAAGCTGGGGTCTGAGCACAGGATCAGGCATTGTAGAGGGTTAAGGGCCTTGCTCAAGGGCCCAACAGTGGCTGCATGGCAGAGCTGGGATTTGAACTCTCAACCTCTCAGTTGATAGCTCAAAGCCCTACCCATTAGGCTACCACTATTCCTGGTGGAAAAGGTGAAAAAGGCCAAAACCAAGAACCATAAGAAAGAAACCTTTAGTTTGTGATAAGCTGTATGGAACACTGTGACCTTACTATACTAGCAGGAACATTTGAAGTGTTCTGTTAGTTTAATAAGTCAATTTCTGGATAGCCATTACGCTTATAACACTTTACTTCTACGAAGGCCTAAACCGTATTTCCTCAGATAAAAGGAAATATGGTTTGGGATTAAAGTTTGTGGTTAAAAACAACATTAATTATTACAGGCTCACCTTAGTTTGCTCCAACTTCTCTCAGCCGGCGAGTTGTCCGTGGCTGCGTCCCAAACCGCATACTAACCTACTAAAAAGTGTGTCAAACACCACTAGCGTGGTTGAGTTTTGTACATACTTTTTAGTACTTAGTATGCAGTTTGAAACACAGCCAGACTTTTCCGCTCTCAGTCGCTTTCCTGTTCACATGTCGACATTTACCGGATCAGCTGTGTCTTGTGTGCACTTTTAAGTCGCGAAAAAAGGATGCCCCGACCTTCACCATGTCTTCACAATTTTCGACCCGTTTCACACAGTCAGCACTGCCACGTTTTCGGTCGAACTCGAGACGAACACCAGCGTCTCAACAATGCACACTACTGAACTACATAGTGTGCCAAAATACACAGCACGTCTGACACAACCACAACCTACTTAGTACGCTAGTGTTCATTCTGTACCAACTATGCCACTATCCTTACATAACGCTAAAATATGCAGAGCTTCATAAGATAGCATCGTGGGTTCTTGACTCCTCTTGTCCAGTCCGATTAAAAGCCGAAGACATAACCCCGCCGTTCTGGACACTGTCTCTGTCCTCACTTTTTCTACATTAACTCACTCACTCGGTCCCGCCCCTTTTTGTCAACACTGACCAATCAGGAAACATGTAGCTTTCAGCTGCAGCCTACGGCCTTCACCCTAGTGCGCTTCATGACCCCAAATCTACCTGCAGCAGGGCTGTAATTATAATATATATTAGGGGAAACACGTCCCTCCTGTTTTCAGATAGGCTCACAATGTTCTCCCAATATACTGATGTACAATTATAAATAAATATATTCTCACTAGTCTTGTTTGGATCAGTCAGTGCCCCCAGGTGTTCATTACATTTACATTTATGGCATTTAGCAGACACTTTTATCCAGTTCAAGCAATTGAGGTTTTAGGGCCTTGCTCAGGTGCCCAACCGTGGTAGCCTAGTGGGTAGAGCTTTGGACAATCAACTGAAAAACTTAAACTGAATCCCAGCTCTGCCATGCAGCCACTGTTGGGCCCTTGAGCAAGGCCCTTAACCCTCTCTGCACCAGGGGTGCCGTATGATGGCTGACCCTGCACTCTGACCCCAGCTTCCAAACAAGCTGGGATACGAGAAGAAAGAATTTTGTTGTACTGTACACCTGTGTGTGTGTGTGTGTATATATATACAGTGTATCACAAAAGTGAGTACACCGCTCACATTTCTGCAGATATTTAAGTATATCTTTTCATGGGACAACACTGACAAAATGACACTTTGACACAATGAAAAGTAGTCTGTGTGCAGCTTATATAACAGTGTAAATTTATTCCTCCCTCAAAATAACTCAATATACAGCCATTAATGTCTAAACCACCGGCAACAAAAGTGAGTACACCCCTTAGTGAAAGTTCCTGAAGTGTCAATATTTTGTGTGGCCACCATTATTTCCCAGAACTGCCTTAACTCTCCTGGGCATGGAGTTTACCAGAGCTTCACAGGTTGCCACTGGAATGCTTTTCCACTCCTCCATTACGACATCACGGAGCTGGCGGATATTCGAGACTTTGCGCTCCTCCACCTTCCGCTTGAGGATGCCCCAAAGATGTTCTATTGGGTTTAGGTCTGGAGACATGCTTGGCCAGTCCATCACCTTTACCCTCAGCCTCTTTAATAAAGCAGTGGTCGTCTTAGAGGTGTGTTTGGGGTCATTATCATGCTGGAACACTGCCCTGTGACCCAGTATCCGTAGGGAGGGGATCATGCTCTGCTTCAGTATTTCACAGTACATATTGGAGTTCATGTGTCCCTCAATGAAATGTAACTCCCCAACACCTGCTGCACTCATGCAGCCCCAGACCATGGCATTCCCACCACCATGCTTGACTGTAGGCATGACACACTTATCTTTGTACTCCTCACCTGATTGCCACCACACATGCTTGAGACCATCTGAACCAAACAAATTAATCTTGGTCTCATCAGACCATAGGACATGGTTCCAGTAATCCATGTACTTTGTTGACATGTCTTCAGCAAACTGTTTGCGGGCTTTCTTGTGTAGAGACTTCAGAAGAGGCTTCCTTCTGGGGTGACAGCCATGCAAACCAATTTGATGTAGTGTGCGGCGTATGGTCTGAGCACTGACAGGCTGACCCCCCACCTTTTCAATCTCTGCAGCAATGCTGACAGCACTCCTGCGCCTATCTTTCAAAGACAGCAGTTGGATGTGACGCTGAGCACGTGCACTCGGCTTCTTTGGACGACCAACGCGAGGTCTGTTCTGAGTGGACCCTGCTCTTTTAAAACGCTGGATGATCTTGGCCACTGTGCTGCAGCTCAGTTTCAGGGTGTTGGCAATCTTCTTGTAGCCTTGGCCATCTTCATGTAGCGCAACAATTCGTCTTTTAAGATCCTCAGAGAGTTCTTTGCCATGAGGTGCCATGTTGGAACTTTCAGTGACCAGTATGAGAGTGTGAGAGCTGTACTACTAAATTGAACACACCTGCTCCCCATGCACACCTGAGACCTAGTAACACTAACGAGTCACATGACATTTTGGAGGGAAAATGACAAGCGGTGCTCAATTTGGACATTTAGGGGTGTAGTCTCTTAGGGGTGTACTCACTTTTGTTGCCGGTGGTTTAGACA
Source organism: Trichomycterus rosablanca (assembly GCF_030014385.1). Classification (NCBI taxonomy): domain Eukaryota; kingdom Metazoa; phylum Chordata; class Actinopteri; order Siluriformes; family Trichomycteridae; genus Trichomycterus; species Trichomycterus rosablanca. The sequence continues at coordinate 7,329,756 of NC_085992.1, read as the reverse complement.
ATAATGGCTGTATATTGAGTTATTTTGAGGGAAGAATAAATTTACACTGTTATATAAGCTGCACACAGACTACTTTCATTGTGTCAAAGTGTCATTTTGTCAGTGTTGTCCCATGAAAAGATATACTTAAATATCTGCAGAAATGTGAGGGGTGTACTCACTTTTGTGATACACTGTATATGACAAATAAAGGCATTCTGTTCTTCTATTCTATAACAGTGGCAACTTGGTGATGGTGAAGCTTGAACCAGAAACCACATGATTACAAGTCCAGTACATTAACCGCTAAGCTGCCACTGTCCTGTTCATGTCAATTGTTGATACTGCAGGAATGTTTTGGAATGGCAAGAACCCATTCTTCTCCCCTGTAGATTTTGTCCCCTGCAGCCTCAATTTTGCTCACAGTAGATGTGTTTACCAGCAATTTAAATGACATTGGTAAAAGGTAAGTCGATTATGTCCTATAATAGGTTTTGATTACAATTAACAATAAATCTAAGCTTGATCTAATCAAACGGTAAAGGGCAACTTTATGGATCGCGGTGGCAATGAAGTACTGTATACAGTGTATCACAAAAGTGAGTACACCCCTCACATTTCTGCAGATATTTAAGTATATCTTTTCATGGGACAACACTGACAAAATGACACTTTGACACAATGAAAAGTAGTCTGTGTGCAGCTTATATAACAGTGTAAATTTATTCTTCCCTCAAAACAACTCAATATACAGCCATTAATGTCTAAACCACCGGCAACAAAAGTGAGTACACCCCTAAGAGACTACACCCCTAAATGTCCAAATTGAGCACTGCTTGTCATTTTCCCTCCAAAATGTCATGTGACTCGTTAGTGTTACTAGGTCTCAGGTGTGCATAGGGAGCAGGCGTGTTCAATTTAGTAGTACAGCTCTCACACTCTCTCATACTGGTCACTGAAAGTTCCAACATGGCACCTCATGGCAAAGAACTCTCTGAGGATCTTAAAAGACGAATTGTTGCGCTACATGAAGATGGCCAAGGCTACAAGAAGATTGCCAACACCCTGAAACTGAGCTGCAGCACAGTGGCCAAGATCATCCAGCGTTTTAAAAGAGCAGGGTCCACTCAGAACAGACCTCGCGTTGGTCGTCCAAAGAAGCTGAGTGCACGTGCTCAGCGTCACATCCAACTGCTGTCTTTGAAAGATAGGCGCAGGAGTGCTGTCAGCATTGCTGCAGAGATTGAAAAGGTGGGGGGTCAGCCTGTCAGTGCTCAGACCATACGCCGCACACTACATCAAATTGGTCTGCATGGCTGTCACCCCAGAAGGAAGCCTCTTCTGAAGTCTCTACACAAGAAAGCCCGCAAACAGTTTGCTGAAGACATGTCAACAAAGGACATGGATTACTGGAACCATGTCCTATGGTCTGATGAGACCAAGATTAATTTATTTGGTTCAGATGGTCTCAAGCATGTGTGGCGGCAATCAGGTGAGGAGTACAAAGATAAGTGTGTCATGCCTACAGTCAAGCATGGTGGTGGGAATGCCATGGTCTGGGGCTGCATGAGTGCAGCAGGTGTTGGGGAGTTACATTTCATTGAGGGACACATGAACTCCAATATGTACTGTGAAATACTGAAGCAGAGCATGATCCCCTCCCTCCGGAAACTGGGTCGCAGGGCAGTGTTCCAGCATGATAATGACCCCAAACACACCTCTAATACGACCACTGCTTTATTGAAGAGGCTGAGGGTAAAGGTGATGGACTGGCCAAGCATGTCTCCAGACCTAAACCCAGTAGAACATCTTTGGGGCATCCTCAAGCGGAAGGTGGAGGAGCGCAAAGTCTCGAATATCCGCCAGCTCCGTGATGTCGTCATGGAGGAGTGGAAAAGCATTCCAGTGGCAACCTGTGAAGCTCTGGTAAACTCCATGCCCAGGAGAGTTAAGGCAGTTCTGGGAAATAATGGTGGCCACACAAAATATTGACACTTCAGGAACTTTCACTAAGGGGTGTACTCACTTTTGTTGCCGGTGGTTTAGACATTAATGGCTGTATATTGAGTTATTTTGAGGGAAGAATAAACTTACACTGTTATATAAGCTGCACACAGACTACTTTTCATTGTGTCAAAGTGTCATTTTGTCAGTGTTGTCCCATGAAAAGATATACTTAAATATCTGCAGAAATGTGAGGGGTGTACTCACTTTTGTGATACACTGTAGATAAGCTGACACCCCTCCTAATTATTGGGTCACACCCATTGCTAAAAGGTGTATAAAATCAATTATACAAAATAAATGATATGCTTTTAACTTTGTTCCAGCAGTTTGTCCCAGCATAACTGCCCCCGGTGCACAAAACAAGGTTCATAAAGACATGGTTTGACATGTTTGGTATAGAAGAACTCTAGTGGCCTGCACACAGCCTGACCTAAACCTCACTGAAGACCTATTGGATGAATTTGAATGTTGATTGCAAGACCTTTTTGCTCAGAAATGCTCTTTTGACTAAAATGGGAACAAATTCACACAGACACTCTCCAAAATCTTGTGCAAAGGTCTTTGTATTAATGTTAACGGATTTGAAATGACATGAACAACTCGCTCATGGTCAGCTCTTTGCATACGTGTGGCCATACAGTGTACATTAATTTGAATTTTGCGTTGATCAAGATATAGATTTTTAGT